>NC_069499.1:79270572-79383072 GCF_027579735.1 Bombina bombina
AGGGCAAAAAAGTCCAACTTAACCTTTCAAACAGAGCATGTAATTTTGAGATATTTCTCAACTTGCTTTTATTATCAAAGTAACTTTTTTCTCTTGCTATCCTTTGTTGAAAAGCATACCTAGGTAGGAGAAGGATCTGCAATGCACTATTAGGAAGTAACTGTGCTGGCTATTGCTAACGGCTTACCAGATGCACATTGCTGTTCTGGAGCTAACTTTAGCTGTGTATTAACCTCCTTTATTTACATGCAATAATAATATGCTCTAAGACATTATTTCTGAAGAACTCACAGGGACATAAACATGTAAAGAAAATATTATAATTGTCTTAATAATAAATATAAATTAATTTGATCTAATAAAAGCATATTAATGTTCTGTTCCTATTTTTTCCCCTATCTAATAAAAATGAGTAACAAAGATATCACACCGGTGACATAAAATGTCATTCTGCATTTTGCTCTATGTTTTTTTTTTGCTCTAAGTATAAGTTTCAGTGGGTTGTGATTTCAAATCTAGTTTCAAAGAAAATAAAAGGACATGAAAAAGTAATCAAGAATAGATGTACTTGCTTTGAGATCTGAAGCTCAGACTGGGTGGGACAATAAGCATACAAACTGTAAGAAATAATTTATAGGACAAATTCCCCTGCAGACCATTGAAGGAAAAAAAGAAAGAAAAAAAAAAGACCTGGCTCTTGACACTAAAGACTTAACATCAAATGCGGCCAGAAATCCATTTTCACAGTTTTATTGCCCATTCTGGACGCTTCATTTCAAAGGGAAAGAATTTGAATTCAGACACATAAAATTTGCTTTGTTCTCTTGCCCTCGAGCTTTTGTGCCAATATGGACGGTACTACAGGGAGAGGTTGAGATCAAAAAAAAAAAAAACACAAAACAGCTCCGATACCTGGCCTCAAATAGAGCCCTTTGGCATTCTTAATTAAATCAGCCTTACTTGAGATTGACAATGTACTGTCAATTACACTCAGTTATCTTAGTAAGCCACACGGTTTAAGAAATGTTGAAAAGTCGGGAAGAAAAAAAAAATGAATGCAAGACTTAACTGTAAAAATATGCTCTCTGCATCACAAGCTATATGAAAGTTTACCAGCACTATAGGATATCTTCTGAAACTAATGTTTTTACAGCACTGATTGCATGTTATGTGTTATATGACTCTATATGAATGGTCATTTGGTAGAAAAAGGGGGAGGGGGATTGCAAAATGTATAATCTTTGCTTCATTGAGATTTTCTGATTTTTTTTTATATGTAACATTAGACTGTCAATCATTTTCCTTGCCACTCATGGAACGGAAAAGCTTTGGATTTTTGAATATTTGTTTCTGTAAAATGGTGCAATTTGGAGAGGGGATGAAACCAAGTTTAATTAACAATATATTACGTCATTTAGGCAATATTTTCATGTAATAACACAGCTTATACATGCAACCTATAGGTCGTTTTATATCATTCTTAATACTACTGTATACACAGTACCCTCAGAAAGATAGTACAGTACTGTAATCAGAAACGTTATAGTTGTTGTTTTAAATAAATATAGACTATTATATGCATTTTAGAACACTTCAATGCAAACCAAAGACACACACAGGGAAGAATGTAACTTACAGGCAGGATTTTTTTTTTTTTAAATATTCAATAAAATGTTTGCTTTTCAGAATAAGTAATTTTGGATTTGAGAATTTGTACCTGCATATATGTATATATATATATATATATATATATATATATATATATATATATATATATATATATATATATATATATATATGTATGTGTGTGTATGTATGTATATATATATATATATATAAAATTCATTAATTCATTAAAATTATGGTGGAGATAAAAGTTTTAGATTAAAATCCTTCATGTCTCAAAAGTAACTCAATAAAATTTGTTGCACAGGAAATTAGCACATCTTGGCAAGTATCCCTGCTTGCTTTTACCCAGTAAAATTCCATATACATTGTTACCAATGCACAAGAGGATTATGGGTAAGATATGCAAATTAGATATGCAACATCTCAAACTCTTTGCTTCAAATACTGTGTTAACACACAGTGATCCCCTAATGGGGTGAATGCAGCAAACACAGAAATCACTACTAGACAGCCTGTTTCGTTCTTATTAGAACTCATCAGTAGTAGATAGATTTCTGATTACTATATATATATATGGTTGAAAAGGGTGGTACCAGGGCGCACTGCTTATTTGAACAAATACAGATGTGTATCCAAAAAATATTGACAGAGATAGTAAATACTTGTCACCACCTGTTAGTATATCTACAATACAGATAAAAGATACAAATAACCAATGAACAAAAAATGAATCAACAGATCAGTTCCAATGTATTGCTTGATGTATGTTTGTTCTTAGGACAATCCAAAAATGTAGATAAGTGCCTACTTACTAAAAGATACCTCAATCCTATGAGGTAAGTAAATGCGTCCCTTTATGGTACAGATGTCTCTTCAGTAGTTTTAAGATCTTGCTTCCATGTCTCCTTGGTATGGTAGAAGTGTTGGATTTATTTTCTGAATCAAGTTGATACTCTCCTCACAGTGTCACGATATACCATGGATGTACATAGAGAGAGGGAATACAAATATGAAACAGTAGTGCAACACCGTATGATGATTGTAATTTATGGTATACTTAAAGGTAGAATGCTTACATTTATAATCCTCAATCTATTATGAGGTATAATAAAGATATCTAGGACATCAATAATGGCTCTTGTTATTGTAGAATCCAAATAAATAGAGATGAGTGACTACTTACTAGAAGTTACCTCAATCCTATGAGGTAAGTAAATGCGTCCTTTGTGTAAATAAAACGTCCTGCAGCAATCCGAATACTCGCTTCTGTGTCTCCTTAATATGGTAGGGGTGTTATCTTTTCTTTGCAGACTCCTTTACAAGCCCTCCTCTCAGTAAAGCGATGATTCGTGGACATATAATAAAGGGATACAAATGTAGACAGATAGTGCAATACTGTATGTAAATAAAAAGCTTATTTTATTTTACACAGTTTAAAAATGCTCACATTTGGTACCCTCAATACACTATGAGGTATCAGTTGTGCATGTACAATTCGTTTAAAACATCACAATGCTGTTCTTCCAATATTGTTCATATATTCAGCAAACAATAGTCACATATACAGGATAACACCAGAGCGATTTCAGCAAACTAGTTAAAAACAGTCTCTTTCAATTCAACTCCTAACGCGTTTCAAAGGTATCTAGACAATAGGTTACCTTCTTCATCAGAGGATTTTTGTTGTATACATATATACATACACACAGTATATGCCACAACTTATCTCATTGCCTATAACAGGGTTTTAACAGTTCTTAAAGGGACACTGAACCCAAATTTTTTCTTTTGTGATTCAGATAGAGCATGCAATGTTAAGCAACTTTCTAATTTACTTCTATTATCAATTTTTCTTCGTTCTCTTGATATCTTTATTTGAAAAAGAAGGCATCTAAGCTGAGGAGCCAGCAAATTTGTGGTTCAGAACCATGGATAGCAATTGTTTATTGGTGCTGCCCAATCAGCAAGGACAACCCAGGTTGTTCACCAAAAATGGGCCGGCATCTAAACTTAAATTCTTGCTTTTCAAATAAACATACCAAGAGAATGAAGAAAATTTGATAATAGGAGTACATTAGAAAGTTGCTTCAAATTGCATGCTCTATCTGAATCACAAAAGATAAAATTTGGGTACAGTGTCCCTTTAAGTTCGGAAACATCAGCAAAAGTTCCAATCGAGGTTCTAGATACTGTAAATTGTGTTTTTAAAACATGATTTTTGGGACCAAGACAGAATGGCAAACTGTTAAAGCCTAATCACAAATAAGGGATTGCTGAAAGAAATCCTGTTTAAGAAGACATAACTGCTGTAAATTAGAATCACAAAAATGTAAGGATGAATTTTTTATTTTTTTTTAATATTGTGATTGCTAAACGCCATTTGCAGATGTTGCAGTTGTGATTAAAAGGCATATGAAACCCAATTTTGTTCTTTCATGATTCAGATAGAGCATGCCATTCTCTTGGTATCTTTTTTTGAAAAAGCAAAAATGTAAGCTTAGGAACCGGCCCATTTTTGGTTCAGCACCCTGGGTAGCGCTTGCTGATTGGTGGCTACATTTAGCCACCAATAAGCAAGTGCTATCCAGGTGCTGAAGCAAAAATGGTCCGGCTCCTAAGCTTGTATTCCTGCTTTTCAAATAAAGATACCAAGAGAACAAATACAAATTGATAATAGGAGTAAATTAGAAAGTTACTTAAACTTGCATGTTCTGTCTGAATCATGAAAGAAAAAAAAATTTCTTTCGTTTCTTGCAGATATTGCTGTATGAGATATCATGTATATGTCTGTTAAATACATATACAGTAGATGTAAATGTCTATCCCACCTACCACTAACGGACTAAACAATAGTGCTGAATATAGGTTCAATGAATATAGACCATGGGGCCGAATTATCAAGCTCCGAATAGAGCTTAATGCCCCTGTCTCTGCACGAGCCTTCAGGCTCGCAGGAAACAGCAGTTATGTCTGCTCCATAACTGGTCCGTCTGCTCTGAGGCTGCGGACATCAATCCGCCCGATCCTATATGATCGGGCTGATTGACACCCCCTGCTAGCGGCCGATGATAAATTGGCCCTCTTATATTGATATACTGTATTACACATCTAATATGGTGTCTGTTACCATTTCATACTGTATTGCACATAAGTGACATAAATTATTTCCAATCATTTTGGAAGACCTTTGTGTGTTGAATTCAATGTGTCTGTTTTGGGTGGTGGGTGGGGATTGTGATCACTGAAGCCAATGCTGTCCATGTATCATATAAGTGATTTTCCTGATATCTCAGATCTGATTTGAACATTTCCTAATACAGAAATGGTGTTATAGTTTGGATTGCGATTGCTAGGAACTTGGGAGACGTACAACTGATAAAAACGATTGTAACGATGGAAAGAGCCCTATAGTTACAATGCGAGCAATAGGGCTATAATGAAATGCACATGAAAAGGAATCGCAGATGAATAATAAAGTTTTTAAAAAGAAGCATTTATGCAATACACACATATTAGCACTGTGCATGGAGCATATGTAGATATGCACTAATGTGCATTTTAATTTTGAGTTTTAGGTTCCTTCCATCATCTCATCTAATGATTTTAAATGGAAATAGATTAAAGGAACATAAAACCCACTTTTTTTCATTATCCAGTTAGAAAACTTTAATTTACTCCTATTATGAATTTTGTTTTATTCTCCACGAATCAGCAGCAAGCTCCCAGCTCCTCAGACTACCTAGGTATAATTTTTAAGATAGGATACCAAGAAAATGAAACAAATTAGATAATACAAGTCAATTGGAAAGTTGTTTAATATGGTATCCTCTATCTGAATCATGAAATAATTTTTTGGGGTTTCTTGTTCCTTTAAAGGGACAGTCATGTCCAAAATAAACTTTCGTGACTCAGATAGGGCACGTCATTTTAAACTACTTTCCAATTTACTTGTATCACCAATTTTGCTTTGTTTTCTTGTTATTCTTAGTTGAAAGCTAAACTTAGGAGGTTCATATGCTAATTTCTAAGACATTGAAGGCCCCCTCTTAACTAAATGCATTTTGACAGTTTTTCACCACTAGAGGGCGCTAGTTCATGTGTTTCATATAGATATCATTGAGCTCACGTATATGTGGATTTACCTAGGAGTCAGCACTGATTGGCTAAAATGCAAGTCTGTCAAAAGAACTGAAATAAGGGGGCAGTTTGCAGAGGCTTAGATACAAGGTAATCACAAAGGTAAAAAGTATATTCATATAAATGTGTTGGTTGGGTAATAAAGGGATTAGCTATCTTTTTAAACAACAAAAAATCTGGTGTTGACTGTCCCTTTAATGCAGTTTAAAAATAAATAAATAAGATTTTCCAGCTTAAAAAATGTGGTTAAGAATGCTACAAAATGAAGCTGATTTGCAATAATTATATAGGAGTTAAAAACAATGTATACAGCAAAGAAATCCCTTACCTCTCAGGAATTACTATAGTGATGTTTGCTTTGCGTGTGTTTGATTTCTACAAAGGCTTTTCTATGCCCTGTTTTTTTGCAGCTAATCTTTAAAAGCAATGATAGGCTTGAGGGTGGTTCTCGGTCTTTTTGTTTAATTTTTTTTTTGTTTGTGTTTCATGCTTACCGGTGTTTCTCGGAGGTATCAATAAAATCGATCTACATTGATGTCGGCTTTACTTCCTAAAATGTATTATTCCTTTTGCAGAGCTGTATGGGAATCTAACCTGAGAAGTTAATACTTTTGCCTTTGGTCAAAAAAATAAAATAAAAAAAAATCATCTGGGATTAGAACACAAGTACTAGTAGATTTCTGATATACAATGTAAAAATGACGGTAACTGTGGTCCTGGTAATGTAATATCTATTGGATTAGAAAAGACTCAAACAAATTATTAGGCAATATTATCTTTTTAATACAGACCATTTTCAATGAAATGGACAATCTTCTTGAAATTGTTTTATTGTTTATTATTGTTTAAAAAGATAGATAATCCCTTTATTACCCATTGAACCAGTTTTGCATAATTAACACTGTTATAGTAATATCCTTTTTACTTCTATGATTACCTTGTAGCTAAGCAGATTGCCCCTTATCTCAGTGCTTTTTTTTTTTTTTTAGCTTTTTACAATGTTGCATTTTAGCCAATTAGTGCTGGTTCTTGTGAACCCATTATCATTCTTTATAGAAGTGTCCACAATGTTATCTATATGGAACACATGAACTAGCATTGTCTGGTTATAGTGCAAGATTATGGAAAGCTAAAAAAAAAGTACTGAGATAAGGGGCGGCCTGCAGGGGTTAATGAAACAGGCAAACTTAAAGATTTTATGGCTATATAGAAGCAAATACTGTAACACTCATGAGCTGCATGAGGAAACCTACCCCTGTATTTCTTCAGCATCAGCACCAATTACTGAAATAATATGTATTGTTATTTAAAGGTAATTAAAACAGCAGTAACAAAAGACTTTAATGCTTTAGATTATTTTCTTATTGCTTATATCTCTAGACCGTCAGTGCAGTACTGGTCCTGAGCTGAACTTGATTGCTGATCCAATGATGAGCTGCATATGTGCATAGCCACCAATTACTGTTGCTCTGGAGCAGACTTTAACTGTGTGTTTAAACCCTTTGCAGTGGTTAAACGAAACGCATAGGCCTAGTTTCAATTGCTGTTCTAAACTGTGTAAACTTGTGATACATGAAACATTTTCATAGACTTTAATAGAGGTACCTACTGTTTGCACCGTTTTTATTTACAAAAGCAATGGATCTATGCCATATTTGTGTGCAAATAATAGTTCAATATGAAAATACTAACACATTACAGTGAATTATTATTGTGGTCAGACATTTGCACCTCTAAAGAGAAACAGGGGGGTACTGGCCTCACATGCATAATGGTATGCCCCCAACAGTGAACCTCACCGTATTATCTGAGCCCAGGAGGGAGGTTGTGACAAACTGACACCTCACCTATGATCTTCAGGACTTCAGAAGGTGCATTAAAAGTAATTTCATCAGTAAATTATCAACATTTTTAATAAGGGATTTTGGATGTGAGAAAAATATTTAAATATTTTCTTTGATCCCAAATGCTTTTTTTTTTTAATTTTAAAAGAATTTAAACATTTTCATAGGTCTTGGCGCTGAGCCTACTGAGCCTAATGGATAAGTTGACACTGCTTCTTTTTGAGGTCATTAAATTAATTAGCATTATGCTTGGTCATCATAGTAACAGCTACACACTTGCTATTTCTTTTCCGTGTTTGTGGAGCTGTGTCCCTGTCCATTAATATATCTCTAAAAAAGTTTCCCAGTGAGCATGTATACTACATTATTAGTTAAAGGGCCATGAATTTATCCACCAATCAGCAGGGACAACCCAGGTTGTTCACCAAAAATGGGCCGGCATCTAAACTTACATTCTTGCATTTCAAATAAAGATACCAAGAGAATAAAGAAAATGTGATAATAGGAGTAAATTAGAAAGTTGCTTAAAATTTCATGCTCTATCTGAATCACAGAAGAAAAAAAATGGGTTCAGTGTCCCTTTAATGTCTCTATTACTGCAGCTTACAAGTTTCACACTACAGTGTTTGCATTTTCTGTTCCCCTTCAGAGAAAATTTGGTGCTCCTAAAGGAATGTGTCTGAACCTCCAAAGTACATATGGTTTCCCAGGACACTGATGTAAAAAACATTACATTTCACATCTGTGTCCTGACTGTTAGGCTGATACATCTACCCAGTCTCTGTAACATATAACAGCTGTTTAAGCAAGGCCTACACTATGTCAGATATCTGCTGTTGTTTCCCCCAGAGATGATCTATGGAAGATTTTTTTTATAGATTTGCACTTAGAAAGACTACCAGATGCTCCAATGAAAACAAGTCTTTTTTTTTTTTTTTTTTTTTTTAAATAAAATAGCTTTGCAAAACTAAAATAAAATGTTGGTGAGTTTGGAAAATGATTCACTTTTCTTCTTACTGTTGGTGCAGTGCTAAGAGGCATTTCAATATTTTGTTACTGTATAGAACTGCCCAGGTTTCAATGCTTTTGTAGTTGATAGTATTTCTAGTAAAGTCTGCTCATGACGCCTATATCTTCACTGGATTCATTTATTTAAAAACACAAAAAAGTCAGCAGAATAAACTCATCCAAAATTGGTCAAACTCTACTGAATCAAATCAATCTAATTGAAGCAAATTAAACAATGAAACTGTCTTTGAAAGTCTTGGAAATTAGCTGAGTTTAACTGACTTAGAAATTACTTCACAAAAAAAGTAATCTGTATTAAGAATGTACTTGTATAATCTTTTTTTTTTTTTTTTTTACCCACTTTATAGTATTGAATGAGGCTTGGCTCAAATTTAAAGTGAACAAAATGTTTAACATCTTGCAACAAGCAATGGAAGACTTAGCAGCCTTAGACTGTGAACCACCAATTGGATTATATAAGTTCTTTCCTGCTAATAGCAAACAGGGTAAGTTTTTACAAATGGTACAGTCCAGTTTTATAAGCTCAGTCCTGCTAATGGTGAAGAGTGTAACTGGAAAAAGAGGTACTGCATGGCTGGAGCAATCTGATTATATAAACTCAGTCAAGAAAATGGCAAACAAGGTAACTGCAGCAAGAGGTAAAGTAAGGATAGACTGAACTATTGCAAATGGCTAAAAGCATAATTCATCAAGGAAAGTGGTATTCAGACAGCAAAAGGTAAACTTTTAGAAGTATGCCATAAACGTAATCTGCTATTCAGTTAGGATCATACACAGGAATTCAGGCAGCAAGAAGTTAAATACACTTGTATGAATAGAGATAGATGACTTTAGAAGTTGAAAGGAAATGTTAGTTGCATTAGAACTAATAAAATAGTTTTAAAAAGTCTAAGTAGATCATAATCTGAATAATACAATAGTAAAGCAGTTTGTTTAAAACATAGTCCTGGTAAAAAGAAGACTTGGAAATTTTTTAGCTACACAGTAAAACAGATTGGGAAGATCAAGAGATTTGTATTAAGAACTATTAATATAATTTGTTATCATACTGTAGATTGTGTAATTGCAAAATCAATATGAAATTGACATGCAGTGCCCTTAAGGAAAATTCAATGAATGTTGATTTCCTAACTTTCAACACAATTTTATATTCTGTGAAGTTGCTGGTAAATCCTGGAGAAGGTTTTGCTTCATTAAATGAAACTGATGGGATCATGAGTCATTTGCATGTAATGACCAAGGGTCTCTGGGGGAATATTATATAATATTTCTACTGAAAGGATATGTCACATAATGCTGCATTTAAATTGATGCCATTGAAATGTTGTGGACCATGGAAGCAAACTAATTTTATCTGGAAAAAGTCAGGATATATATTCAGTTGCAAATGAAGATTCTAAAACTAAACTTGGCCATCAAATAATTTATTTATACTACACTTAAATGTATGGATCTCTCCATAACAGATGAAAATGTAAAGTACTCAACTTATTGAGACACACAATGGAAAATATTAGAGAATCTGGCTCATAGTATGAATCACACTATGGTAATATACCTGGATGTATAGCAACAAGTCTGCTCAAATCATAAATAGCATGGCCTAGTTAGCAATATCACAAGTGCCATCGTCCTGAAACTTAGGATTCAAATCTTAGGCACTGCTTACTGTCCAAATGTGTTACTATGAGGCTGGGAAAACAGTATTCATCTCATTGCAGGCAGGTTTGGTCCCTCAGTTTGTCATTACACCTTTCACCCCTCCCACTAGGAAAGGCTGGAAAGCTATGACAGATGCCAACATTGAAAGCATTTTAAGTTTAATTTATACATTTTGTATCACTACTGTGGCATATCTGTCTAATGTTGGTTCAATAGAAATAAATATTTTTTCTGATAGATGTCATGGTTTAGAAGGGACATCGTTATTTGTGACTTCTAGTATTTCCCTAAGGGAATTTAACAGATTAAACTGTTTTCTTTTTAACTAATTACTGTCCAGGTGCACCCTTGATGGGATTTTTTACCATTAAACAGTTCAGCAAACTTAAACTATAGCAATGCTGTATACGTATAGATTTTTCTACAGAACTCTCTCCTTTAACACCTGTATTTCCAGGGGCCCGATACTAAGAAACTCTCTGGGCTTGTGAGATTCTATAAGAAATCTCATTAGTACTATGAAACCCTGTCCTAATTTTAATATTAAACAGTATGTCTCGCAAAGGGGTATTCCCTTCTTTTAAGTATGAAAGGCTTTGCATATATTGCAATAGGACTTGCAAAAAAATCATAATTAAAAAAATAATGTAAAACGAAAAAAGAAATATTGTAATAAATATATGCTTTAAAAATTGTCAGCCAGATTACGAGTTTTGCGTTATGGCTGGCTCGCTAATAACTTGCAAGTTATTCCACCGCTCACCTTTAATAGCGCTGCTATTACAGGTTTGCAAAAAACGGATGATATGGCTGCGTTGAGCTCCATACTGCACACAAATACCAGCGCTGCTTTGCGCTGCTGTTACATGCTCATGCACGATTTCCCCATAGACATCAATGGGGAGAGCCGGCTAAAAAAAAGCCTAACACCTGCAATCACGGAGCGTAAAGCTCCGTAACGCAGCCCCATTGATGTCTATGGGGAAAGAAAATGTATGTTTAAACCTAACACCCTAACATAAACCCTGAGTCTAAACACCCCTAATCTGCTGCCCTTAATAGCCACCTATATAAATTTATTAACACCTAATCTGCTGCCCCCAACGTCGCTGCCACCTACCTACACTTATTAACAACTAATCTGCCGCCCCCAATGTCGCCACCATTATACTAAAGTTATTAACCCTTAAATTTAACCCTAAATCTAACCCTAACGTAACCCTAACCCTAACACCCACTAACTTTAACCTAATTAAAATAATTCCAAATAAAAATTACAATTAATATCTAAATTATTCCTATTTAAAACTAAATAAATACTTACCTGTAAAATAAAACCTAAGCTAACTACAATATAACTAATAGTTATATTGTATCTAGCTTATGTTTTATTTTTATTTTACAGGTAAGTTTTTATTTGTTTTAACTAGGTTGATTAGTTAGTAAATAGTTATTAACTATTTACTAACTACCTAGTAAAAATGAATACAAATTTACCTGTGAAATAAAACCTAACCTGTCTTACAGTTAAACCAAACATTACACTAAAATTAAATAAATTACATTAATGAAATACAATTAACTAAATTACAAAAAAACTCCACTAAGTTACACAAAATAAAAAAGAAATGATCAAATATTTAAACTAATTACACCTAATCAAATAGCCCTATCAAAAAATAATAAAACCCCTAGCCTACACTAAACTGCCAATAACCCTTAAAATGGCCTTTTGCAGGGCATTGCCCCAAAGAAATCAACTCTTTTACTTGTAAAAAAAAAATACAAACAACGCCCCAACAGTAAAACCTACCACCCACACAACCAACCCCCTAAATAAAATCCTATCTAAATAAACCTAAGCTCCCCATTTCCCTGAAAAGGGCATTTGGATGGGCATTGCCCTTAAAAGGGCATTTCGATCTTTTACATTGCCCAAAACCCTAATCTAAAAATAAAACCCACCGGACATCCTTCCTCATCCATCTGGGAGAAGTCTTCATACAAGCGGCAAGAAGTCATCCTCCAGGCGGGCAGAAGTCTTCATCCAGACGGCATCTTCTATCTTCACCCTTCTGATGCGGAGCGGCTCCATCTTGAAGACATCCGGCGCGGAGCATCCTCTTCATACGGTCCCAGCCGTACACTGAAAGTTCCCTTTAAAGGACATCATCCAAGATGGCGTCCCTTGAATTCCGATTGGCTGATAGAATTCTATCAGCCAATAGGAATTAAAGGGTAAAAAATCCTATTGGCTGATGTAATCAATCAATCAAGCAATGCCCCGCAAAAGGCACTTTTAAGGTGTAATTAGTTTAAATATTTGATAATTTCTTTTTTTATTTTGTGTAACTTAGTGTTTTTTTTTTGTAATTTAGTTAATTGTATTTCATTAATGTAATTTATTTAATTTTAGTGTAATGTTAGGTTTAACTGTAAGACAGGTTAGTTTTTATTTCACAGGTAAATTTGTATTTATTTTTACTCGGTAGTTAGTAAATAGTTAATAACTATTTACTAACTAATCAACCTAGTTCAAATAAATACAAACTTACCTGTGAAATAAAAATAAAACATAAGCTAGATACAATATAACTATTAGTTATATTGTAGCTAGCTTAGGGTTTATTTTACAGGTAAGTATTTAGCTTTAAATAGGATTAATTTATTTAATAAGATTTATTTTATTTCGTTAGATTAAAATTATATTTAATTTAGGGGGGTGTTAGGGTTAGGGTTAGACTTAGCTTTAGGGGTTAATACATTTATTAGAGTAGCGGCGAGGTCCGGTCGGCAGATTAGGGGTTAATACTTGAAGTTAGGTGTCGGCGATGTTAGGGAGGGCAGATTAGGGGTTAATACTATTTATTATAGGGTTTTTGAGGCTGGAATGAGGCGGTTTAGGGGTTAATACATTTATTATAGTGGCGGCGAGGTCCGGTTGGCAGATTAGGGGTTAATAAGTGTAGATAGGTAGCGGCGACGTTGGGGGGGCAGATTAGGGGTTAATAAATATTATGTAGGTGTCGGCGATGTTAGGGGCAGCAGATTAGGGGTACATAGGGATAATGTAGGTTGCAGTGGTGTGCGGTCGGCAGATTAGGGGTTAAACTTTTTATTAGAGTGGTGGCGATGTGGGGGACCTCGGTTTAGGGGTACATAGGTAGTTTATGGGTGTTAGTGTACGTTAGAGCACAGTAGTTAAGAGCTTTATGAACCAGCGTTAGCCCATAAAGCTCTTAACGCCTGACTTTTTTTCTGCGGCTGGAGTTTTGTCGTTAGAGTTCTAACGCTCACTTCAGCCAAGACTCTAAATACCAGCGTTAGAAAGATCCCATTGAAAAGATAGGATACGCAATTGGCGTAAGGGGATCTGCGGTATGGAAAAGTCGCGGCTGGAAAGTGAGCGTTAGACCCTTTCCTGACTGACTCTAAATACCAGCGGGCGGCCAAAACCAGCCTTAGGACCCCTTAACGCTGGTTTTGACGGCTAACGCAGAACTCTAAATCTAGGCGTTAGTTTTAAATAGGAATAATTTAGGTATTAATTGTAATATTTATTTGGAATTATTTTAATTAGGTTAAAGTTAATGGGTGTTAGGGTTACGTTAGGGTTAGGGTTAGATTTAGGGTTAGGTTTAGGGGTTAATAACTTTAGTATAGTGGCAGCAACATTGGGGGCAGCAGATTAGGGGTTAATAAGTGTAGGTAGGTGTCAGTGGTTTTGGGGGCAGCAGTTTAGGGGTTAATATGTTTATTATAGTGGCGGCAAAGTTCAGTGCGGCATATTAGGGGTTAGTAATTGTGATGCGGGAGGTCCTCGGTTTAGGGGTTAATAGGTAGTTTATGGGTGTTAGTGTACTTTTTAACACTTTAGTTATGAGTTTTATGGTACAGCTTTGTAGCGTAAAACTCATAACTACTGACTTTCAGGTGGCGGTTCACATCTTCTAGTTATACGTTGTACCGCTAACTTTTCGGCCGGACAGGCAAACTCGTAATACCGGCGCTATGGAAGTCCCATTGAAAAAGGACCTTTTTAAAGGTGCGGTAGATACGTTGCTTGATGGCCAAAAAGGTGTGCGGTACACCTATACCTACAAGACTCATAATAGCAGCGGTAGTGAAAAAACATAATTTATGCTTACCTGATAAATTTATTTCTCTTGTAGTGTAGTCAGTCCACGGGTCATCCATTACTTATGGAATATATCTCTTCCTAACAGGAAGCTGCAAGAGGATCACCCAAGCAGAGCTGCTATATAGCTCCTCCCCTCACATGTCATATTCAGTCATTCGACCAAAACCAGACGAGAAAAGAGAAACCATAGGGTGCAGTGGTGACTGGAGTTTAATTAAAATTTAGATCTGCCTTAAAGACAGGGCGGGCCGTGGACTGACTACACTACAAGAGAAATAAATTTATCAGGTAAGCATAAATTATGTTTTCTCTTGTTAAGTGTAGTCAGTCCACGGGTCATCCATTACTTATGGAATACCAGTACCAAAGCTAAAGTACACGGATGAAGGGAGGGACAAGGCAGGAACCTTAAACAGAAGGAACCACTGCCTGAAGCACCTTTCTCCCAAAAATAGCCTCCGAAGAAGCAAAAGTGTCAAATTTGTAAAATTTTGAAAAAGTGTGAAGTGAAGACCAAATTGCAGCCTTGCAAATCTGTTCAACAGAGGCCTCATTTTTAAAGGCCCAGGTGGAAGCCACAGCTCTAGTAGAATGAGCTGTAATCCTTTCAGGAGGCTGCTGTCCAGCAGTCTCATAGGCTAAACGTATTATGCTACGAAGCCAAAAAGAGAGAGAGGTAGCCGAAGCCTTTTGACCTCTTCTCTGTCCAGAGTAAACAACAAACAGGGAAGAAGTTTGACGAAAATCTTTAGTTGCCTGCAAATAGAACGTCAGGGCACGGACTACGTCCAGATTATGCAAAAGTCGTTCCTTCTTTGAAGAAGGGTTAGGACACAGTGATGGAACAACAATCTCTTGATTGATATTCCTGTTAGTAACTACCTTAGGTAAGAACCCAGGTTTAGTACGCAGAACTACCTTGTCTGAATGAAAAATCAGATAAGGAGAATCACAATGTAAGGCAGATAACTCGAGCCGAGGAAATAGCCATCAAAAACAGAACCTTCCAGGATAACAGCTTGATATCAATGGAATGAAGGGGTTCAAATGGAACGCCTTGAAGAACATTAAGAACTAAGTTTAAGCTCCACGGCGGAGCAACAGTCTTAAACACAGGCTTAATCCTAGCTAAAGCCTGACAAAAAGCCTGAACGTCTGGAACTTCTGCCAGACGTTTGTGTAGAAGAATAGACAGAGCAGAAATCTGTCCCTTTAACGAACTAGCAGATAAGCCCTTTTCTAAACCCTCTTGTAGAAAAGACAATATCCTAGGAATCCTAACCTTACTCCATGAGTAACTCTTGGATTCGCACCAATATAAATATTTACGCCATATCTTATGGTAAATTCTTCTGGTAACAGGCTTCCTAGCCTGTATTAAGGTATCAATAACCGACTCCGAGAAGCCACGCTTTGATAGAATCAAGCGTTCAATCTCCATGCAGTCAGCCTCAGAGAAATTAGATTTGGATGGTTGAAAGGACCCTGAATTAGAAGGTCCTGTCTCAGAGGCAGAGACCACGGTGGGCAGGACGACATGTCCACTAGGTCTGCATACCAGGTCCTGCATGGCCACGCAGGCGCTATCAGAATCACCGAAGCTCTCTCCTGTTTGATCTTGGCAATCAAACGAGGAAGCATCGGAAATGGTGGAAACACATAAGCCATGTTGAAGACCCAAGGGGCTGTCAGAGCATCTATCAGCACTGCTCCCGGGTCCCTGGACCTGGATCCGTAACAAGGAAGCTTGGCGTTCTGGCGAGACGCCATGAGATCCAGATCTGGTTTGCCCCAACGATGAATCAGTTGAGCAAAGACCTCCGGATGAAGTTCCCACTCCCCCCGGATGAAAAGTCTGGCGACTTAGAAAATCCGCCTCCCAGTTCTCCACGCCTGGGATGTAAATCGCTGACAGGTGGCAAGAGTGAGACTCTGCCCAGCGAATTATCTTTGAGACTTCCAACATCGCTAGGGAACTTCTGGTTCCCCCTTGATGGTTGATGTAAGCCACAGTCGTGATGTTGTCCGACTGAAATCTGATGAACCTCAGAGTTGCTAACTGAGGCCAAGCTAGGAGAGCATTGAATATTGCTCTTAATTCCAGAATATTTATTGGGAGGAGTTTCTCCTCCTGAGTCCATAGTCCCTGAGCTTTCAGGGAGTTCCAGACTGCGCCCCAGCCTAGAAGGCTGGCGTCTGTTGTTACAAATGTCCAATCTGGCCTGCGAAAGGTCATCCTCTTGGACAGATGTGGCCGAGAAAGCCACCATAGAAGAGAATCTCTGGTCTCTTGATCCAGATTTAGCAGGGGGGACAAATCTGAGTAATCCCCATTCCACTGACTTAGCATGCACAATTGCAGCGGTCTGAGATGCAGGCGCGCAAATGGTACTATGTCCATTGCCGCTACCATTAAGCCGATTACTTCCATGCACTGAGCTACTGACGGGTGTGGAATGGAATGAAGGACACGGCAAGCATTTAGAAGTTTTGATAACCTGGCCTCCGTCAGGTAAATTTTCATCTCTACAGAATCTATAAGAGTCCCTAGAAAGGGAACCCTTGTAAGTGGTAATAGAGAACTCTTTTCCACGTTCACCTTCCACCCATGCGACCTCAGAAATGCCAGAACTATCTCTGTATGAGACTTGGCAGTTTGAAAACTTGACGCTTGTATCAGAATGTCGTCTAGGTACGGAGTCACCGTTATGCCTCGCGGTCTTAGTACCACCAGAAGTGAGCCCAGAACTTTTGTAAAGATTCTTGGAGCCGTAGCTAATCCGAAGGGAAGAGCTACAAACTGTTAATGCCTGTCTAGGAAAGCAAATCTTAGGTACCGATAATGATCCTTGTGAATCGGTATGTGAAGGTAGGCATCCTTTAAGTCCACTGTGGTCATGTACTGACCCTCTTGGATCATGGGAAGGATGGTTCGAATAGTTTCCATTTTGAATGATGGAACTCTTAGGAATTTGTTTAGGATTTTTAAGTCCAAGATTGGTCTGAAGGTTCCCTCTTTCTTGGGAACCACAAATAGATTTGAATAGAATCCTTGCCCGTGTTCCGTCCGCGGAAGTGGGTGGATCACCCCCATTAGTAAGAGGTCTTGTACACAGCGTAGAAACGCCTCTTTCTTTATTTGGTTTGCTGATAACCTTGAAAGATGAAATCTCCCTCGTGGAGGAGAAGTTTTGAAGTCCAGGAGATATCCCTGAGATATGATCTCCAACGCCCAGGGATCCTGGACATCTCTTGCCCAAGCCTGGGCGAAGAGAGAAAGTCTGCCCTCCACTAGATCCGTTTCCGGATAGGGGGCCCTCTCTTCATGCTGTCTTAGGGGCAGCAGCAGGTTTCTTGGCCTGCTTGCCCTTGTTCCAGGACTGGTTAACTTTCCAGCCCTGTCTGTAACGAGCAACAGCTCCTTCCTGTTTTGGAGCGGAGGAAGTTGATGCTGCTCCTGCCTTGAAGTTACGAAAGGCACGAAAATTAGACTGTTTGGCCTTTGATTTGGCCCTGTCCTGAGGTAGAGCATGGCCCCTACCTCCCGTAATGTCAGCTATAATTTCTTTCAAGCCGGGCCCGAATAAGGTCTGCCCTTTGAAAGGAATATTAAGCAATTTAGATTTAGAAGTCATGTCAGCTGACCAGGATTTAAGCCATAGCGCTCTGCGCGCTTGGATGGCGAATCCGGAGTTCTTAGCCGTAAGTTTGGTTAAATGTACGACGGCATCAGAAACAAATGCGTTAGCTAGCTTAAGTGCTTTAAGCTTGTTCATAATTTCATCCAATGGAGCTGTGCGAATGGCCTCTTCCAGAGACTCAAACCAGAATGCCGCCGCAGCAGTGACAGGCGCAATGCATGCAAGGGGCTGTAAGATAAAACCTTGTTGAACAAACATTTTCTTAATGTAACCCTCTAATTTCTTATCCATTGGATCTGAAAAGGCACAACTATCCTCCACCGGGATAGTGGTATGCTTAGCTAAAGTAGAAACTGCTCCCTCCACCTTAGGGACCGTCTGCCATAAGTCTCGTGTGGTGGCGTCTATAGGAAACATTTTCCTAAATATGGGAGGAGGGGAAAAAGGCACACCAGGTCTATCCCACTCCTTGCTAATAATCTCTGTAAGCCTTTTAGGTATAGGAAACACGTCAGTACACACCGGTACCGCATAGTATCTATCCAACCTACATAATTTTTCTGGAATTGTAACCATGTTACAATCATTCAGAGCCGCTAATACCTCCCCTAGCAATATGCGGAGGTTCTCAAGCTTAAATTTAAAATTAGAAATCTCTGAATCCAGTCCCCCTGGATCAGATCCGTCACCCACAGAATGAAGCTCTCCGTCTTCATGTTCTGCAAATTGTGACGCAGTATCTGACATGGCTCTCACCTCATCCGCGCGCTCTGTCCTTAACCCAGAGCTATCGCGCTTGCCTCTTAATTCTGGCAATTTAGATAATACTAATAACAGTAGCCATGTCTTGCAAAGTGATTTGTAAGGGCCTCCCTGATGTACTTGGCGCCACAAAATCACGCACCTCCTGAGCGGGAGGCGAAGGTACTGACACGTGAGGAGAGTTAGTCGGCATAACTTCCCCCTCGTTGTCTGGTGATAATTTCTTTACATGTAAAGATTGACTTTTATTTAAAGTAACATCAATGCAATTAGTACACAAATTTCTATTGGGCTCCACATTGGCCTTTAAACATAGTGAACAAAGAGATTCATCTGAGTCAGACATGTTTAAACAGACTAGCAATGAGACTAGCAAGCTTGGAAATACTTTTCTAAATAAATTTACAAGCAATATAAAAAAACGCTACTGTGCCTTTAAGAAGCACAAAAAGCTGTCACAGTTGAAATAACAATGAACCAAAATAGTTATAGCAACCAATTTTTCACAGTAAATGTATTAAGTTAGCAAAGGATTGCACCCACCAGCAAATGGATGATTAACCCCTTAATACCCAAAAACGGATAACAATTTAATAATTAACGTTTTTAACACAGTCAAAACACACTGTCACAGGTCTGCTGTGACTGATTACCTCCCTCAAAATGAATTTTGAAGACCCCTGAGCTCTCCAGAGACGATCTGGATCATGGAGGATGAAGTAGACAGATTGTGACTGAATTTTTACTGCGCAAAAAAGCGCTAAAATAGGCCCCTCCCACTCATATTACAACAGTGGGGAAGCTCAGATAACTGTTTCTATGCAGAAAACAAAGATGGCCATGTGGTAAAAATCATGCCCCAATAAGTTTTATCACCAAGTACCTCACAAAAAACGATTAACATGCCATTAAACGTTTTGAACATACATTTTAAAAGTTATGAAGTGTTATTGATAAGCCTGCTACCAGTTGCTCTTACTGCAGTTAAGGCTCATACATTATTTCAGTATTAACAGTATTTTCAGAGTCAATTCCATTCCTTAGAAAAATACATTCAGTGTACACACACTCATCAGCCTAATACCAGTCGCTATCACTGCATTTAAGGCTGAACTTACTTTACATTGGTATCAGCAGTATTTTCTCAGTCAATTCCATTCCTCAGAAAAATAATTTACTGCACATACCTCGTTTGCAGGGGGCCCTGCATGCTATTCCCCTTTTCTGAAGTTACCTCACTCCTCAGATGAGAACAGCCAGTGGATCTTAGTTACGTCTGCTAAGATCATAGAAAACGCAGGCAGATTCTTCTTCTAATGCTGCCTGAGAACAAACAGCACATTCCGGTGCCATTTAAAATAACAAACTTTTGATTGAAGAAATAAACTAAGTTAAAAAACACCACAGACCTCTCACAGCGACCTATCTTTAGTTAGGCTGCAAGAGAATGACTGAATATGACATGTGAGGGGAGGAGCTATATAGCAGCTCTGCTTGGGTGATCCTCTTGCAGCTTCCTGTTAGGAAGAGATATATTCCATAAGTAATGGATGACCCGTGGACTGACTAAACTTAACAAGAGAAAGCAGCGCTATGAGCCATAACGCAAAACTCGTAATCTAGCTATGTATTATTTAATCTTGTTAAAAATTGTTATTGTTATAGGAAACTTAAAATTTGTAATGGAATCATGCAGGAAATAAATAATTTAAAGTGCACTGTAGAAATTGTAAGGGTATTGCTTTCTTTATTATAAAATGAGTCTCCCTGTTTCTGCAAATTGGCTGAAAAGAGACATTCCAGGAGTTCACCAGGTCTGTCGTGTTATCTGTAAACATTTTCCCTTGCAGATCTCACTGTTTTTTATTGCATAGTAAAAGGTGATAAGATTGTGTGCATGTGAGTGTCTGCAAGGTTTTCCATGTCTGTCCCAATGAAGTTTTAATAATCAGCACCTAGATCACCAGGTCTAGCCCATTTGCAGTTTGTTTAACCACATAGTTTAAGTTCATTGAGGAGTCACAATTCATTACTGATTCTAAGATGAAAAAGGTCTGTGATTGGCGGATATGTAAGTATGCTACTACTGATTTGGTCTACAGCCATGAAGAGAATGAATGTATTGGAGTTCCTGAGCAGACTTTAACTATGTGAATAAACTCTTTGCAAGGTTAAAGGGACACTAAACCCAAAATTTTTCGTTCATGATTCAGATAGAGCATGCAATTTTAAGCAACTTTCTAATTTACTCCTATTATCAAAATTTCTTCATTCTCTTGCTATCTTTATTTAAAAAGCAGGGATATGATGCATAGGAGCCGGCCCATTTTTGGTTGAGAACCTGGGCTATGCTTGCTTATTGGAGGGTAAATGAAAGCATAAAATAAGCAAGCGCTATCCATGGTGCTGAAACTAAATTGGCTGCTAAGATTTACATTCTTGCTTTTAAAATAAAGATAGCAAGAGAACGAAAAAAATTGATAATAGGAGTAAATTAGAAAGTTGCTTAAAATTTCATGCTCTATCTGAATCATGAAATAAAAAATGTGGGTTCAGTGTCCCTTTAATTGCATAGGCAGAAGCCTGATATGTGCAATAATAAAATATTATAACACATAAGAGCATTTTATTATTGTATTACCATGTCCTTATTACTCTCTGCACTACTTCAAAGCAGTCCTCTTGTAATACTAGTGGAAAATGGGCTAGATTCATAGATGCTCATGAGCTTGCTAAGTCTTGGGGTTGACACATCTGTTTAAAATTAAAATTTAGGAGCCAGTAAGAATATTTAGGAGCCAGACAGTGGTATTTGTTTATTTATTTATATATATATATATATATATATATATATATATATATATATATATATATATATATATATATATATATATATATATATAATATCCCAAAAAGCTAGGAGCCATGTGTAAAATTCTAGGAGCCATTTGCTTCCTGGCTTCTGGGTTTGTCAAGCCCTGTGCTAAGGGACCTCATAGTCAACCTGGAATCCTGTTTGAAGCTCACCCAGCCTGGCAATGGCATTACATATGTTTATGAGGGTATCATCATTGGGCATTCAAGTCAATAACATCTATAATTCTTTTAAGTGCCCAGAAAATTAAATCTCACACATGAAATGAGTACTGACTGCTAAGTAATTAAAACACAACCGTAACAAATTCAGAAACACACATGAAATGTAAAAGTTTGTAAGTGTAGACTATTCTCATGTTTTTTTGTTATAGAAAAGGTATCTTTATAGATTGAATAAGAGATGTCTCAGAAACCTGGCAGACAAAACGATTGGTTGACTGATGCTGTCTGGTGGTCCGATTATAAACCTCAGCAAAGCATGCAGAATTCATAAAACCTTTATTGCCCCTGTGAATATCTCAGGGGCTGTATCTGGCTATTTCAAAGTTTACAAGGTTTTTTGTTTTTTTGTTTTTTTTAAAGACTTTTTGTATGCATAGGTTACAGTGGGCAGTTTTAGAGAATGTATAATTTTTGTTCCTGGTTTAATGTATTCCTTTTGTAAGGATTCAAATGCATTTTTGTGATCCTTGATGGGGGACATTGCAAGTTTTTTGTTTCATAAATACATTTTTTTAACGTAGGCAAATAGCTATCTATGCATTTTGCCTCTAAAATCTAAGCCAGTACCTTGCATCTGCTGGGCCTGTTTTCAGAGCTCTATAATAACAAAGCAAATTTAATTATAAAAACAGACTTTAAATATATTTTGCATATACACTCACACACACATGTATTTATTTATATTTATTCCAAAACATGGTTCCTATAAAGAAAATGTAGATAAAACCCAGATATGCATAATACAAAATCTAAATCACTCAACAATAAGTAATGGAGCCTACTTTCATTGTTAAAACATTGAACCAAAACAGAGCTTTCATTACAAGATTCAAAACAAGCAGTGTATCCAACTGATTCATATGCACTCAGTTTATAACCAAATTGTATGGGTTGCAGGCACTGAAATGCTTTGATCCATTCTGTGAGGTTCAGAGAATTCCTGCAGAATATTATTATGCCTGTATTAGTTCAAAGTATAAAGAGCTTTCAGCTACTAGTTCTGTTCACCAATTTAATTTTAGGACATCATCATATTTATGTCTTCAATTTGATGGAATCAGCTTTTTTTTCTATATTCGCCTGTCCATGATCAAGGAACAGCATTTCCAGAATGTCTTTTAGTTTTTCATACCCTGTGAAGCCAAATAATAGGAGAAATTTAAATTTGCACAGAGTGGAGTGTTCTTAGAAAATTCAGAAAAAAAACAAAGAAAGGAAATCACAGGGATATTGAGATTAAAGATTGTATTTCTCTATGGGGCCAACTAATATGTTTTAGCATTTATTAGAATGTGTGTATCACAAAGTGAGACTTTATCAAAGGGTATATTTGACTTAAATATCCAAACATGCCCATCAAATGTAGATGTTATGTATATGTGGTAATAAATGGAAGAAATGAGGTGGAGGCATGATTCTTTCCCAACACATTTAATTGTATTGTAATTATTTTTCCCCCATATTACATATAAATGCAAATAACTATATAAAATAGTGCAAGCAATCTGTTCTCTCTCTCACAAATCAAATTTGCTCCTAGAGGAAACTCATGGGAGGAGTTTTTTAGATACTATCGGAACCTCACATTCAAGATGACTTAAAAACTTTATGTTTTTAAAATAGAGTCCTGGCTATCTTGTGTCTTCTATCTGATAATTTTATTTGATCTTTCCCTATTAGATTTTGTACCCATGCTTGTCTTAGGTTAACTGCTTTAGTCACTATATGTGAACCCAGTTTTTTGAGAGTGCCAGGTGAGCACCCATTAGGTTTGCCAATGGCATGGAATGTGCAACCACTCTGGTTTGAGGGTGGCATTCACTTTTGTGTTTTCTTTCTTTCTATATACAGGTATCTATCTATCTATCTATCTATCTATATATCTATCTATCTATCTATCTATCTATCTATCTATCTATCTATCTATCATTTATCTATTGAGTTAATTATCAAGAGACATCAGTCAGAATTAATACCCTCCACACTTTCACCTCTTCCAAAGTCTTTATTGCTTAAAATATTAACCAGTCAGGATTAAAATAATATAAATATGAGTGAATCCTGCACTAAACCCAAAACAACAGCAAAAAATAATTAAACAAGCTATATATTAAGGGTCAAATTACAATTAGGTATTTAACACTCTGGCTCACGTGAATATTGCTATTGCGCTCAATAGGTAGCACTTGTATTAAAAGTTTAAAGGAAAAGGTTTTCGCGTACACGCTAACCCAATAAATGCAAAAAGCCGAACTTCGAATATTGCGATAATGTTAACGTATTCCCCCATATAAGTAAATGGAGCAAAAAAAAGTGAAAAAAACCCCAAACACCCTACTCGCGCAAACCCGATCACATATTCTCAAGTGTGCTAACCCAACATGAAAATATTAATATTTCACATTACAATGTTCTTCACATAACATAATATGCTCTATTATTTCATAAATACATATTTCTACATATATCTGATGGTATTTCGGTACAATATATATCTATACCTATATATATATAAAGATGATTATATATAGGTATAGATATATACATATATATATAGGATTATCTATTTGAAATACTTAGAACATATTCCTCTATGTGCAGAACATTGGAATGTAAAATATTAACAGTAAATACACAGTTTAACACTTTATTAAAAATGAATATTGCATAAATATGATGTTTTATGTTTTCATCTACTTAACTGCAAATGGCACCAATGCTATATCTTTCTGATGTGATCTATCTATCTATCTATCTATCTATCTATCTATTTATGTATACATGTGTATTTATGTGTTTATATATGTATTTATGTCTGTAAATACATATATTCACATATAAATACATATGTACACATATACAAACATATACATATTATATTTTATATATACTATATATATGTATATATATATATATATACACATATACATATTTAGACATGTATATATATGTATCTCAATATTAAAGCCCTTTACCTGCCTTTATTCCCTAACACCTGAGACCCCTTATAAATGTTTTGTGCAATGTTTTTTTTTATATATTTTTTATCATCTAGTGCTATTATGTGTGTAACTGTACTTTAAAATTAACTTTTGATGTGTTTTGGGACACTTTTTTGTTTTGCAAACAGTTAACCAGAGCTCTGTGGATGTGCCATCCCAACGCACGTCAACTTCAATTGCGCTCAAACGATCGCAACTTGTAATACGAGTGCTGTATCCGATGCTCTCAAAACCCCCCGCAATAAACCCCTTTTCGCACACGTAACTGTTAATGCTCCACTCGTACTCTGGCCCTTAGTGTGCAGGACGTACTGTAGTGAGAATAATATTCTACTAGATATTCCTACCTTTAATTTTCTCCCACCTTTTAATTTCTCCTTGCTTCGCTTTATGCGTAGGTATAAGTAAAAACAGCACTACCTAATACCCCTATAGCCACTATTAATGGTGGAGTTGCTCGATTTAAGAATTCAGATCCATTTTTTGTTTTCATTTTCAATAACAACAAATATTTGGAACTTTTAATGCACCTTGATTTTCCTGCCCTTTAACTATATCACTTCCAAAAGTGTCAGTCTCTATGACTTTGTGAATTAGAATATATAACATCCTCTAGACATTCATTAGTTCTGCATTTGATGCAATCTGTGAAAAAGGCTATTATTGCCGCAGTAACAAGGATAGTTTTCTTTCCCATCTCATTAATGTGGTAACGAGCATTAACATATCCCTTGGTACTTTAAGGTACTTTAGTTGCTCGATTGCGTTTTCTTAGAATGTTCTTAGTTTGAGAAGTTTTAAGAAGAAAATACATAATCATGTTCGCAAACTAAAAATGCAATCTAATAAACAGCTTCATAATGTGTCTTTTATTTTATAGTTTGATTTCTCACCTATTATATAAATATAAGTAAATTAGTATATACATTTTGGGCCAGATTACGAATCGAGCGCAAATTTTTGTGCGCAAGCTATAAGGGGTTTATGGCTCGTTGGGCTTACCGCTGTATTACGAGTTTAAAGCAAACGCGGTTGCATGAGCGCAATCACGATTTACGCTCGAATAATTATGGCATCCTCAGAGATCTGGTTAAGTCTCACAAAAAACATTACAAAGTACATTAACGCTCATAATAACACCATCCAATTAAAAGGATTTAAAAAAATATAGCACACAAAAGTTATAAGGGCTCAAAGATATGAGATCTCAGGTGTTAGAAAACAAAAGGCAGGCAAAGGGCTTTTACATTGAGATAAATACATATACAGTACATGTATTTTTAAATAGATATTCCTATATATATGTATACCTATATATAATCATACATATATACAGTATATATATATATATATATATGTATATATATTTATTGTACCAAAATACCATCAGATATATTTAGAAATAATTACTTCTGAATAAATAGAAGATGTGTTATGTGAAGAACATTTTCATATTTTCATGTCGGGTAAGAGCACATGGGAATATGCAGTCATGTTTGCGTGTGAGTTGGGTGTTAAGTCTTTTTCCACTATTTATTTCTCCATTGACTTCTATGGGAGAATATGTGAACTCGTTAGTGTGAGAGCGAAAACAGTTTACTTTCAACTCATAATTTGAGCGCAACACGACAAGTGCAAAAAGCTTACTTCTAGCGCAACATTAACATTAAATAGTGCTCCACTTGTAATCTGGCACTTTACAAGCATAATACAATAATAAAATGCTGTCTCATAAGCTGTAGTTCATTGCTAAACCTCAGCTAACATGGTAGGTGAGCCAATAATGAACAGGATATGCACGTAGCTACTGATTACTGGCTGTGTCTTGTTCATCCTGCTAAAATACACTTGATAGGACATTAGAATGCAGTATCAATGCATCAGTGTATTCTTATGTCTAATTGATAAAAGAGAAGGAGGTATAGCTTATATCTGTGTATTAAATAAAACTTTTTTTTTCAAAAGGACATATTATAAATATATAAAAAAAAACGTAGATTTTTATTATTTCTTGTTCATTTCTTTATTTTAAATGTGTTTTACATTCAACATTCAAAGGTTACATTTATTCATTAAAATGTAGCATACAGATAAATGCTACCAAGTTTTGTTATTTTTAGCAAACGTTCCAAAACAGTCCCTATGTAATTATACAATTCGGAACACATTTACACTAGAACCATTAATTGTCGCTGTGGATATGCGAATATTTTAATTCAAATCTCTCATTAAATATTTCTGGGTATTAAATACTAGGTATTATTGGATTCATTTTTTAATATTTTGGGTCTGTGAACTGAACATTTTTTGCTTCTAAACATATAGATGAACAACCATTTGCCAGATTTTTTCCTAGGATTGGAAGATAAAATAAACTCGTGGGACCTGACCCATATTTGTTTCGTAGGCGTGGCGTGACAGAAGAGAGGGCAGGGATTCGTCTGCCAAAGGCTGATTTGGGCTGAAGAGGGGTGTCTAGTAGGCAAGGCCTTGAAAGCTGGGGGAGGGACTTCAGAATCTGTGCCAATCAGTTTAGAGATATGCAGTATCATTCTCCCATTTACCAGGAACATTACTAGTAGACATCTGTAACATTATTAAAAGGACATTTAAATGTAATAAATAATACAATGCTGTAATTTATCTGAGGAAATCATTATTGCATTAATGCTTAGTAGTAACTAAAGGCCAGAGGTTCTAAAATTCACTGTTATGGAGTGAAATTGACATGACGACCCTCACGGGGACAGACCTCACTCAGTTCTCTAAAAAAGGGGCTTAACCTGGGAGTCCTGGCGAGTGGCGAGTTGCCTTACATAAAAAGTAACGAAGCTCTCTGAAATGGGGAATCTCACAGGGAAGAGCAAATTAACAGGGATCACCTGGCATTAATAACTTTTTTCAAGCAAATACAAATCAATCTGCAATGTTGAATTATACTTTTGTGTGTATTTTTGTTAGGTATCTTTTGCCACAATTTCAGGGCTAGATTACTAGTGGCGTGCTAAATGTAGTGCACAAGCGATATGGGGTATTTCTAACTCTTTCACGTGCGACATGAAGCGCACATATTACAAGTAAAAAATAAATGCATTCAATTGAATACAATCAAATTTAACGTACTTTCGATTAGCGCTACGTGCTATGGTTAATGGTTACGCAAGCCAAAAATGTTGCAAAAAACACATCAAAAATACATTTAACAGTACAGTTACATTCCTATTAAATGGACATTATACACCAATTTTCCTATAACTGCATGTAATAGACACTACTATAAAGAATAATATGCACAGATGTTAATATAAAAATCCAGTATAAAACCTTTTAAACATTTACTTAGAAGCTCCCAATTTAGCATTATTGATGAGGTTAGTCTGGGACACCCAGTGAAAGGGGCTGGGAAAACCAGAAGAGCAGAGACTCACCCCTCCCCAAATCACTGCATATGAAAAGACAGATAACATAAATAGGAGTCTGTAAACGCGTGTATACATCTGGCACTGTGGGGCTTGGTTAGGAGTCTGAAAATCAGCACAATGTTATTAAAAATAAGCAAAACTATAAATTGTTACAACAACACTCCCAGATGGGCTATATAAATGAATCTTCTACAAAACATTTATGGAAAGAAAAATCTAGTGTACAATATCCCTTTAACACTGTCTGATAAAAAAATAAAATAAAATTGCGTTAAAAGTTATGAGGTCTCAGGTGTTAGAAACCAAAAAAGCCTGCGTGCAAAGGGCATTAACATAGAGATAAATACATAGCGGCCGATTTATCAAACTCCGTATGGAGCTTGATGCTCCTTTTTTATCCGGCAAGCATTCAGGCTCGCCGGCAACAGAAGTTATGAAGCAGCAATCTAAAGATTGTTTTCGATCGGGTTGATTAACACCCCCTGCTAGCGAATCTGCAGGGGGTGGCATTGCACCAGCAGTTCACCAGAACTGCTGGTGGAATGATAAATGCCAACAGCGTATGCTGTCAGCATTTATCGATGTGCAGCGGACATGATACGCTACATTGTATCATGTCCGCTCGCACTATGTTAAATATACCCCATACAAATGTCTAATATGTATGTTTATGTGTGTATATATATATATATATATATATATATGAACAAAAGACAATTGTGGCAAGGTACAGTAACATGTATACTTAGCTTAGGAGTTTGAACGCTGTCGTCGTTACAGCGAGGAGCAGGTTGTGCATCCGGGATCCGACACGCAGCGTGAGGGTGTCTACTTTAAGCAGTCCGCTCTAAGCATATATATCAAAAAAGTAAACTCCCACAGACATAAGTATCATTAGCCTTGAATGGCGAGATTATAGCAGAAAGTGTTGGCTGAGATGAAACACTATGCACAAGCACCTTAGGTAAAACAATAGTAATAATTTATTTCGATATGCGTTAAAAAGTTCACACAGGATCTGTTTAGATACACACTCATGATTATATGAAAGATAAGGAAAGGAGTGACGTCATCTGATGCGTTTCACTCCGGCTGGCCCTTTTTCTTTGAGAAAGCACCAACCGGCATGAAACGCGTCAGATGATGTCACTCCTTCTCTTGTCTTTCATATAATCGTGAGTGTCTGCTATAATCTCGCCATTCAAGGATCCAATCAGCCAATCAGATTGAGCTTGCATTCTATTGGCTGTTCCGATTAGCCAATAGAATGCAACCTCAATCTGATTGGCTGATTGGATCAGCCAATCCGATTGAACTTGAATCTGATTGGCTGATTCAATCAGCCAATCAGATTTTTCCTACCTTAATTCCGATTGGCTGATAGAATCCTATCAGCCAATCGGAATTCGAGGGACGCCATCTTGGATGACGTTATTTAAAGGAACCTTCATTCGGCGAGTAGGCGTCGTGGAAGAAGGATGGATCCGCGTCGGCTGGAAGAAGATGGCTCCGTCTGCCGGTCCGGATGTCCTCTTCTGCCCGGATAGGATAAAGACTTCTGCCGCTCCGGATGTCCTCTTTTGGTCCATCAGTGCCCGGCTGGGTGAACACGACTCAAGGTAGGGAGATCTTCAGGGGGGTAGTGTTAGATTTATTTAAGGGGCTTTGGGTTAGAGTAGGGGTATGTGGGTGGTGGGTTGTAATGTTGGGGGGTGGTATTGTGGTTTTTTTTACAGACAAAAGAGCTGATTTCTTTGGGGCATGCCCCACAAAAAGCTCTTTAAGGGCTGGTAATAGAGCTGTTAACTTTTTTAATTTAGATTAGGGTAGGGACATTTTTTTATTTTGGGGGGCTTTGTTATTTTATTAGGGGGCTTAGAGTAGGTGTAATTAGCTTAAAATTCTTGTAATCTTTTTTTATTTTTTGTAATTTAGTGTTTGTTTTTTTTGTAATTTAGTTTAGTTTATTTAATTGTAGGTAATTGTAGGTACTTGTAGTCAATTGATTTAATTTATTTATTGATAGTGTAGTGTTAGGTTTAATTGTAACTTAGGTTAGGATTTATTTTACAGGTAATTTTGTAATTATTTTAACTAGGTAGCTATTAAATAGTAAATAACTATTTAATAGCTATTGTACCTAGTTTACATAAATACAAAGTTGCCTGTAAAATAAATATAAATCCTAAAATAGCTATAATTATTCGTTATATTGTAGCTATATTAGGGTTTATTTTACAGGTAAATATTTAGTTTTAAATAGGAATACTTTATTTACTAATATTTAATTTTTTTAGGTAGATCAAAATTATATTTAACTTAGGGGGGTGTTAGGGTTAGACTTAGCTTTAGGGGTTAATATATTTATTAGAGTAGCGGCGAGGTCCGGTCGGCAGATGTTAATACTTGAAGTTAGGTGGCGGCAATGTTAGGGAGGGCAGATTAGGGGTTAATACTATTTCTTATAGGGTTTGCGAGGCGGGAGTGCGGCGGTTTAGGAGTTAATAACTTTGATAGAGTATCGGCGAGGTCCGATCGGCAGATTTGGGGTTAATAAGTGTAGGTAAGGTAGCGGCGACTTTGGGGGGCAGATTAGGGGTTAATAAATATTATGTAGGTGTCGGTGATGTTAGGGGCAGCAGATTAGGGGTTCATAGCGATAATGTAGGTGGCGGCGGTGTGCGGTCGGCAGATTAGGGGTTAAAAATATTTATTATAGTGGCGGGGATGTGGGGGGCCTCGGTTTAGGGGTACATAGGTAGTTTATGGGTGTTAGTGTACTTTATAGCACAGTAGTTAAGAGCTTTATAAACCGGCGTTAGCCCATAAAGCTCTTAACTACTGACTTTTTTCTGCGGCTGGAGTCTTGTCGGTAGAGGCTCTACTGCTCACTTCAGCCAAGACTCTAAATACCGGCGTTAGGCAGATCCCATTGAAAAGATAGGATACGCAATTGGCGTAAGGGGATCTGCGGTATGGAAAAGTCGCGGCTTGAAAATGAGCGTTAGACCCTTTCCTGCCTGACTCTAAATACCAGCGGCCGGCCAAAACCAGCGTTAGGACCCCTTAACGCTGCTTTTGATGGCTAACGCAGAACTCTAAATCTAGCAATAGTTTTTCCTTTAAGAGATAATTCCTCTCAGTTTCTCAGGAGAGTGTTTCAGTATCACTTACTGCTGGCATTATATATATATTTGTGTGTGTGCATGTGTACATATGTTTTTATGTATTTATATGTGTATATCGCCTGGTTGCACCATAGAACAGGCTAACATTGTTATTGAGATGGTTGTTCTTTCATAGGGATATCTATTTTTGTGCAGAACATTGGAATGTGAAATAGTTACAATAAATCACAGTATAACACTTTATTAAATATTAATATTACGTAAATATGCTTTTACACGTTTTCTTCTACTTAATTGCAAAGTGCTCCACTGCACTTATATATGTCTATATATGTATACATATGTATTTATGTGTTTATTTGTTTACATGTGTCTGTAAATACATAAGTACAGGTATAAATACATATGTACACATATTTAGACATATCCAATACTGATTAATTACCCATTAATTAATTCTCAATGTAAATTTAAATGAGTTTTACTTAAAGGGAAATTAAACAGTAAATAAATGCTAGATATAATGATTTATTCAAAGTAAAAATTATTCTGAGAATAATATGTAGATGTATTTTTTTTTTAATTTAGTAGTTTAAATATTGAAGATAAAAGTGTGAACGTTTTTATAAGTACTTTTGTTTCTATTAAATAACCTAGGTTTTCCTCTTGACTATCTCTTCTGCTGAACACAATTAGACAAAGACGGCTGTGTGTAATATTGGATTGTTAAAGTAACTATCTAACATGATTTTTGCACAGTCATTATTTGCTATTCTCTTTTATTTCCTTTTTTATATCTGTTCCTAATTGTCCACAGCAGACACGACTGATAAGGGAAAAACCTAGCTTCCAACTTGGTGACACCCATTACTTTATAAACACGTACACACAGTCATTGTTTGCACATCCTCTTTTATTTCCTTTTTTTTTTAGATCTGTCCCTAATTGTCCTCAGCAGAAGAGACAGATAAGGGAAAAACATTGGTTCCAACATAGTAACACTCACTGCTTTATGAAAACGCACATACATAGATACACAAACATACACATACACATATACACACACACATACACAAACATACACATACACACACATACACAAACATACACATACACACACATACACACATGCACATACATAAACACATACACACACATGCACACATACATACATAAACACATACACGCACATACACACATACATAAAAACATACACACATACATAAACTCATACACACACATACACACATACATACACATACTGTACATGCACATACACACACATAAACACACACATACATACACATACACGCACATACACACACATACATACACACACATACATACACATACACGCACATACACACACATAAACACACACATACATACACATACACGCACATACACACACATACATACACACACATACATACACATACACGCACATACACACACATAAACACACACATACATACACATACACGCACATACACACACATACATACACATACATACACACACATACATACACATACATACACATATATATACATATACACACATACATACACATACACACATACATACACATACATACACACACATACATAAACACATACACACACATACACAAACAGGCACATACACACACATACATAAACACATACATAAACACATACACACACATACATACACACACACACTTTCATAAACAGGCACACACACACACATACATACACATACACACATACATACACATACATACACACACATACATACACACATATACATACACTTACACACACATACATACACATACATACACATACATGCACATACACACACATACATACACACACATACACACATACATACACATACATACATACACATACATACACATATACATACATACACACACATACATACACATACACACATACATACACGCACATACACACACATACATAAACACATACACACACATACATAAACAGGCACATACACGCACATACATAAACACATACACACACATACATACACACACTTTCATAAACAGGCACACACACGCACATACATACACATACATACACACATATACATACACTTACACACACATACATACACACATACATACATACACACACATACACGCATACATACACATACACACATACATACACATATATACACACACATACATACACACATATACATACACTTACACACACATACATACACACATACACACATACATACATACATACACACACATACACACATACATACACATACACACATACATACAAACATACATACACACACATACACACACATACATAAACAGGCACATACACGCACATACACACACATACATACACACATACATAAACACATACACACACATGCACGCACATACACACACATACATAAACAGTCACATACACAAACACTTACATACACACATACTGTACATACATATACACACACACATACATACACACATATACACACACATATACACGCACATACACACACATACATAAACACATACACGTACATACACACATATATAAACAGTCACATACACACACACACACATACATAAACACATACACGCACATACACACACATATATAAACAGTCACATACACACACACACATACATAAACACATACACGCACATACACACACATACATAAACACATACACACACATACACTTTCATGCACACACAGTCATTGTTTGCACATTCTCTTTTATTTCCTTTTTTATGTATGCTCCTAATTTTCCTCAGTAGCAGAGACAGATAAGGGGACACCCATTACTTTATATATTTTTAGCTGTTTGACTTGTGTTCTTCCATATAAATGATGGAAATGTTTTGCCTACAATGTCTCTTTTAGTTACATTTGTACAGATTCTGATTTGAAGTGCTCAGTTAACAACATCAGGGAAATAAAAAAATAAAGGAAAAATTAAAAGTTGGAACTTTTATTAGAATAATAAGGGGTAGAAAAATATAATATAATTTATATAATTTTAGCGCAGCAGATCCCTGCGTTTAAGCCTCTGGGATCTGCAGCGCTAAGTCTCCTATTAGTGCGGCCCGGGAGCTCTGTGACGAAGCACCAGGATTACCGCAGCTCTCCAGCGCGCTAGAGGTAATTATAAGGCTTCACTTGTAGCAAAGGAACATTTACATTCATTTTAATGAAGAGAAATGTAAATGGTCCCCGAATTTTCAGTATTTGTTTGGTTTTAAACAATAGTGCAGTACACAACTATTTGTTAAATTACTTGTTACCCAATATTTGTCCTGAAAAGTCTATTTGTAACCATCCACCTGTAACTCTAGTTTGTCTATTATACTTTGCAGGAGGCTGAACTATTGATTGTGCTCCACTTTTTCAGGGTTAAACACATAGTTAAAGTCCTGCTAGAAGCAACAAGCATTGCACTACCCAAGCTAAACACAACTGGGGATTTGAATGCTCTTGCTGTTTCTTACCCATTGGCTCACTGGCTGTTTCCTCCTCAGAGTTTGTACATACTAGAGTATGTAATTTTTGCACTATAATTTCATTTTAGATTCCAATGCAATTATGATTCTCTGCAGTACATAGAGCAACCACTGAAAGAGCTTTGTAAATATATAGATTTAACCCCCTGTGGGTACATGCTTGCGCTACCTACCAGCTGCCATTTGTTGCAAGTTATTATTTTCTAGTATGACATAGGATGTGGTGCAGCCAATCAGATGCCATACTGCCTGCCTTATGGAACCTATCAGAGCAAGCTCTAGCACTCAGCAGGTAGGCAAATCCTGCCGCACCACATGTGACCCATCATATTGCTTTCAGCTAAGGAAATTAGATTGTGGGAGGGTACTCAGATAGATTCAATAGGGAGCATCCAATTTGCTCTATTGTTCTTTTAAGGGTCAGTGTACTATAAAATGCTCTCCCTTTTTAATGTGTATATATTTTTACCTGCTGGAGTGAATTAAATATTTTATAAATAGCTGTATTTGCCATTTAAAAGTGCTACCTATAAAAAAATGGAAATACTATTGTATTGGCTAAAGAAAAGCTTTGTAAACAAGACAGCAACATATATCAATCTCCCATCGAGTGGGAGAGAAAGAGAAGAACAGCCCATTTGAAAGGGTGTTCCTTTAGGAGCTTTGAATACAATAAACTCTTATATGCTGTTTACCTGTGTACATTGTCCCTTTAATATATCAATTAGTGTTCTGTTATAGTTTCCTTTTAAGTATTTCAAAAATGTTTACTACAAGGAACTAGTTTTTATTTACCTTTAAAAATAAGGTAAATGTAAATATGGTATTTTTTCAGCTAAATCACTTATTTTATTTTGTATCCAGTCCTTCATGAATCAACCCTAAGATTGGTTACACACTTGTTAACTCATGAACTGCCAAATAGACCTGTTAATTCACTGATGGGTTCTAAACAGACACATCTGTGGCCTTCAAAGCATTATTTTCCTCAGGCTGCGTAATGTGGAAGTTGAAAAAGTTTTGTAAGTTAAACCACATAACCACTTCCAAATATATATTTTTCCCCTGATGAATTGACTTAGCAATAAGCGGTTGTACCTTGGTGAAGTTACATTTCCCAAATGCCCTGATAGGTCACGTTGATTTTTTTTTCTTTTTTATTATATTCATTTACATTACTTTGCTGAGCTTTTCAATAAACAAGTACCTGGAATCTTATAAGCTCCAAGCAGCAAGATTTCACAAGACTTATCCATCCAGTCTACCAAAACCTCAATCATATTTGTGTATAAAACACCCACATCGGCTATTTGTCTTGGACTTGAGTAATTGGCAGGATGCCTGACTTAAGCCTTCAGAATAAGGGCTTAGCGAAGAATGCTGGCATTCACTGGAAGTTTAATGTCCACAACTAACCCCACCCACTGTACTTAGCTTACAGCATTTTGGCAGGGACACGTAAAACCACAAGACAAGTTTTATCATCTGGTAAACCTGTCGCTTGAAAAAAATAAAAATGACTTTAATAAAATATTTCAACAGCTTCAATATATTTTAATTTGGTGTACACCACATAATTATAGATATATAGACATATTTTTTCACCGTATACTATTTTAAAGACCATAATAATATACTGCATGCATACTTAATTAACCCATTAGTGAAATTAAAGGTAGCAAAAATCTAAAGAGAGAAAAAGATCAAATATATTTTTACACAACACACATACACACACACATATATATATATATATATATATATATATATATATATATATATTGGACTCAGAAGAGAATGAAACTTTGGTTACAGCATGGCTGCATCCATTGATTTATGAAGAAATAACTAATATAAATAAATAAATATATATATATATATATATATATATAGTATATACACACATATATATATATATATATATATATATATATATATATATATATATATATATATGCATATTATTCTCAGGCTAAATTGTGCTTTAAAGAATACTTTATTCTTCTATATTAAAGGATTCCTTTGCTTATTTTTGCACCATGTGTAAACCAGTAGAACGGCCAATGATCAGCTTCTGTCTAGATTTCATTAGCTCACCTACGACTTTATAAATAAGCCTCAGTAAATTCACTTTGGCTGTCAGAGAAGGCTGCAGTGCTTAGTATAGCAAAGAAGAACAGCACTGCAAAAAGAAATAAAATTGCCCACAAATATTGCACTGGCCAATAGAAATGTAAAATAATCTTGTCTGACAGCTTTACTTTTCGTTTACCAGATAGGGTTCTGATAGACTAGGGATAGTGGTTAAATACATTTATATTGACCTGATTTTTTTTAGATTACACATAAACATACTTAAACTTGAATACTTCTGTTCCTGTTGAGTGCTTTTGTTTTTTTGATTTGGGTGATGGGTATAAAAGTAAAATGTTGTTCCCAGCACCTAGCCAAAGCTCAAGGCAAGGAACTCTTCCTTGAATTAGAATGAAATGACTCATAGTGAACATGTTGTTTGTGTCTGATTGTATAATAGTTTTCACATAATGCAGGTACTATTTCCAACCTAAATAGCCACTGCCCATTAAAGAGAAATACAATCTCAATATTTTCTTTCAAACATTTGAAAAAGGATGTTTATAAATGTCCCAAAGGACCACTAAACAGAATAGAATAGCATGATCAGTAACTGCATACAATACAAAGCACTTTAAATTTCTAATGAGCAGTAGATTTTTTTTCTGACAAATGTCAGTTAGTTACATTTTCTTTCCCAATGCATCACATGACAGTCATCGGCCAATTACAAAATGCATGTACGTATTTCCTGTAAATCTTGCACATGCTCAGTAGGAGCTGGTGCCTCATAAAGTGTGAGTATAAAAAGATTGTGCATATGTAGACAATGGAAGTGAATTAGAAAGATATTTGAAATTGTGTGGTCTATCTGAATCATGAAAGTTTAATTTTGACTTGACTGTCACTTTAAATGAAAATTGAACACATTGTAATTACAAGACATTTGCTATAAAATAACAAACCAGCCAAGTCTTCATATGTTTAAAACTAGGCATGTGCATTCAGCTGTTAGGAAACAAATGCTGAATATGGCCACCGCCAGTAGCATACAGAGCTGGATTTCTTCTTGTTAAAATGCAGCACACTAAGATCTGTAAGATTTGTACAAATTCAATTTTAATGAGCCAATCCAGGCTTGAATTTGCAACTGACAAGGCTTCACATTTGTTATCAGTTAAATGAACAGTAAACACCTCGAGATCTTTAAATAAAATGTTTAATTATACACAATGAAACAACTTTGCAACATATTTATTAACCCCCCCTTCCCTGCAATTTAGCTCTAAAAATTTAAGATTTTCTAGTTCTCAGAACTTGAAATGCACCTTACTGATTTCTCATAGCTAACCCTGATTATATATATACTAGTCCTAAAGCCCATTCACACGGGCCATTTTTTGCAGGGTACAGCGGTTCCACCCCTTGCGCTCTCTCCCTGCCCCTCTCTTTTGCTCTCTCTCCCCCCTCTCTTTTGCGCTTTCTCTCCTCCTTTCTTTTGAGATCTCTCTCCCCCCTCTCTTTTGCGCTCCCTCCCCCCTCTCTTTTGCGCTCTCTCTCTCCCCCCTCTCTTTTGCGCTCTCTCTCTCCCCCCTCTCATTTGCGCTCTCTCTCTCTCCCCCCTCTCTTTTGCGCTCTCTCTCTCTCCCCTCTCTTTTGCGCTCTCTCTCTCTCCCCCCTCTCTTTTGCGCTCTCTCTCTCTCCCCCCTCTCTTTTGCGCTCTCTCTCTCCCCCCTCTCTTTTGCGCTCTCTCTCTCTCCCCCCTCTCTTTTGCGCTCTCTCTCTCTCCCCCCTCTCTTTTGCGCACTCTCTCTCTCCCCCCTCTCTTTTGCGCACTCTCTCTCTCCCCCTCTCTTTTGCGCTCTCTCTCTCTCCCCCCTCTCTTTTGCGCTCTCTCTCTCTCCCCCCTCTCTTTTGCGCTCTCTCTCTCCCCCCTCTCTTTTGCGCTCTCTCTCTCTCCCCCCTCTCTTTTGCGCTCTCTCTCCCCCTCTCTTTTGCACTCTCTCTCTCCCCCTCTCTCTCTCCCCTCTCTCTCTCTCCCCTCTATCTCTCTCTCCCCTCTATCTCTCTCTCTCCCCTCTATCTCTCTCTCCCCCCTCTCTCTCTCTCTCTCTCTCCCCCTCTCTCTCTCTCTCTCTCTCCCCCTCTCTCTCTTTCTCCCCTCTCTCTCTCCCCCTCTCTCTCTCCCCTCTCTCTATCTTCCCCCTCTCTCTCTCCCCCTCTCTCTCTCCCTCCCCCTCCCCTCTCCCTCCCTCTCCTCTCTCCCTCCCCTCTCTCTCTCCCCTCTCTCTCTCTCTCTCTCTCTCTCTCTCCCTCCTCTCTCTCTCACTCCCTCCCCCTCCCCTCTCTCTCCCCCTCCCCTCTCTCTCTCTCTCCCTCCCCTCTCTCTCTCCCTCCCCTCTCTCTCTCTCCCCCTCCCCTCTCTCTCTCCCTCCCCTCTCTCTCTCCCTGCCCCTCCCCTCTCTCTCTCCCTCCCCTCTCTCCCCCTCCCCTCCCCTCTCTCTCTCCCTCCCCTCTCTCCCCCTCCCCTCTCTCTTTCACTCCCCCTCCCCCTCTCACTCCCCGTCCCCCTCTCTCTCACTCCCCTCTCTCTCTCCCTCCCCTCTCTCTCTCCCTCCCCTCTCTCTCTCCCCTCTCTCTCTCTCTCTCTCTCCTCCTCCCCCTCTCTCTCTCTCCTCCCCCTCTCTCTCTCTCCTCCCCCTCTCTCTCTCTCCTCCCCCCTCTCTCTCTCCTCCCACTCTCTCTCTCTCTCTCCCCCTCTCTTTCTCTTCCCCCCCTTTCTTTTGATCTCTCTGTCCCCTTTCTTTTGCTCTCCCTCCACTCTCTTTTGCTTTCTCTCGCCCTCTCTTTTGCTCCCTCTCTTGTGCTCTTTTTATCTCCCCTCTTGATCTCTCTCTCCCCTCTTGATCTCTCTCTCACCTTTCTTATCTTTTCCCTACCACCTCTCTCTCTCCCCTCTTTTGAGCTGTTTTGAGCTCTCAAACTGCACAGCCTTTCACGGCCTGTCTGGCCCCGCCCCTTCACGCTCGACCACGCCCCCCGTGACCCTCACGCTCGTCCACGCCCCCTTTGCGCTCAGCCACGCCCCCGGCCACGCTCGGTCACGCACACTTCTGCTCGCACTGCAGAGCAGAGACTTAGGGACTCTCAAAGGCCAGGTGTGTTTGTCCTCGTGCTGTGCTGTCTACTGCGCATGACAACTTCGGACAAACACACTTGGCCTTTTATTATATAGGATATATATATATATATATATATATACATACAGATATACATTATAGAGGAACAGCTTTTTAAAAATACATAGAACATATACTATTATTTAAATAACATTGGAATGTGAAATATTTACAGTAAATACATAGTTAAACATTTTATTAAAGATGAATATTGCATAAATATGATTTTTCAGATTTTCAGATACTTGACTTCAAGGGCTCCATTGCAATTATTAGTATTATTATTATATACTGTATATGTCTATATATGTATGTATTATGTTTTTATATGTGTGTATATGTCTGTAAATAGATATATATATATATGCACATAAATACATATATACACATATAAAACGATCGTCTGGGGTTGTCATGTTCCTTGTTCAGAGGAGAATTGCCTGGTATTTCGGGGCTGGACTGACCTTACTTGGCGGGATCAGACTGATATACTTCAGGAAAGTTTTCTTCTGTGAAAAGCACACTGGTCTAAAAGAAGCTGCCTCCGGGTGGTAAATCGCCATAGAACAAGCCACTGAGCTGTTGTTCGTTCCTGGTAGAGCGCTTCTCTCTTTGTATGCAAATTATCATAACCCTGGGGAAGTCTCCCTATGGGTGATGGGGGAAACCAGACGTGGACTCCTTGCCCAGTGTGCTTAGAGCAGTGCTTTCCAAACTGTGTGTCGGGACACACTAGTGTGTCGGCGGCAGTGTGTTGGTGTGTCCCTGCTTCAGCACCAATTTTTTTTAAAATTTTTTTTTGGTTTCTGACTTTCCGCCTGCCTGCTACGCATATCACATGGTTGACACGTGATTGATACCTAGGGGGTCACAGATCATCTTAACCTATTGGTGCAGCTCAGTGGGAACTGAAACTATTCCCTTTGGCGGCACATTGGCTCCTGACTGTACGCGTAGTCTCCTTAATTGACTCGTGACTGCATGTGTAGTCAGTGAGTGGGACAGCAGTGTGTTTGCAGCGCGGGCAGTAGTCAATCGGACTCACAGAGCTCTTAGGGTGGCAGCTTAAACGCTGAGCTGAAGTCAGAAGTCAGTGGGTTTTTTTCTGCAGCTAGCTCCCAGTAGTGTATTGCTGATCCTGATATATGGATAGGAAGGGGAAGCTTAAAAATGCTTGATGATGAAATGCGAGTGTCTTTAGCTAATATTCCACCAAATATTCAGAAATTGTGTTCATCCCATCAACCTCATACATCCCATTAAAATAGTAAGTAGCTATTGGTGTTATTAAACTTTTTTTAATTCTTGCACATACATACGTACTGTTACTTGTAAATACATTTTGTTATTATATCATTTATGTATGTGTCCGTATCTCTTAAAACAAGTTATTTTAACCTCCTGTTTGCCAGTACAACTGAATTACTGTGTCGCGAAATGATGTAGGTCTAAAAAGTGTGTCGCCAACATGAAAAGTTTGGAAAGCTCTGGCTTAGAGGAATGTGGCTGCACCTCACTGACGAGGCCGAAACGATCGTCTGGGGTTGTCATGTTCCTTGTTCAGAGGAGAATTGCCCGGTATTTCGGGGCTGGACTGACCTTACTTGGTGGGATCAGACTGATATACTTCAGGAAAGTTTTCTTCTGTGAAAAGCACACTGGTCTAAAAGAAGCTGCCTCCGGGTGGTAAATCGCCATAGAACAAGCCACTGAGCTGTTGTTCGTTCCTGGTAGAGCGCTTCTCTCTTTGTATGCAAATTATTATAACCCTGGGGAAGTCTCCCTATGGGTGATGGGGGAAACCAGACGAGGACTCCTTGCCCAGTGTGCTTAGAGGAATGTGGCTGCACCTCACTGACGAGGCCCATAGGAGGCCGAAACGATTGTCTGGGGTTGTCATGTTCCTTGTTCAGAGGAGAATTGCCTGGTATTTCGGGCCTGGACTGACCTTACTTGGCGGGATCAGACTGATATACTTCAGGAAAGTTTTCTTCTGTGAAAAGCACACTGGTCTAAAAGAAGCTGCCTCCGGGTGGTAAATCGCCATAGAACAAGCCACTGAGCTGTTGTTCGTTCCTGGTATAGCACTTCTCTCTTTGTATGCAAATTATTATAACCCTGGGGAAGTCTCCCTATGGGTGATGGGGGAAACCAGATGTGGACTCCTTGCCCAGTGTGCTTAGAGGAATGTGGCTGCACCTCACTGACGAGGCCCATAGGAGGCCAAAACGATCGTCTGGGGTTGTCATGTTCCTTATTCAGAGGAGAATTGCCTGGTATTTCGGGGCTGGACTGACCTTACTTGGCGGGATCAGACTGATATACTTCAGGAAAGTTTTCTTATGTGAAAAGCACACTGGTCTAAAAGAAGCTGCCTCCGGGTGGTAAATCACCATAGAACAAGCCACTGAGCTGTTGTTCGTTCCTGGTAGAGCGCTTCTCTCTTTGTATGCAAATTATTATAACCCTGGGGAAGTCTCCCTATGGGTGATGGGGGAAACCAGACGTGGACTCCTTGCCCAGTGTGCTTAGAGGAATGTGGCTGCACCTCACTGATGAGGCCCATAGGAGGCCGAAACGATCATCTGGGGTTGTCATGTTCCTTGTTCAGAGGAGAATTGCCTGGTATTTCGGGGCTGGACTGACCTTACTTGGCGGGATCAGACTGATATACTTCAGGAAAGTTTTCCTCTGTGAAAAGCACACTGGTCTAAAAGAAGCTGCCTCCGGGTGGTAAATCGCCATAGAACAAGCCACTGAGCTGTTGTTCGTTCCTGGTAGAGCGCTTCTCTCTTTGTATGCAAATTATTATAACCCTGGGGAAGTCTCCCTATGGGTGATGGGGGAAACCAGACGTGGACTCCTTGCCCAGTGTGCTTAGAGGAATGTGGCTGCACCTCACTGACGAGGCCCATAGGAGGCCGAAACGATTGTCTGGGGTTGTCATGTTCCTTGTTCAGAGGAGAATTGCCTGGTATTTCGGGGCTGGACTGACCTTACTTGGCGGGATCAGACTGATATATCCTTCAGGAAAGTTTTCTTCTGTGAAAAGCACACTGGTCTAAAAGAAGCTGCCTCCGGGTGGTAAATCGCCATAGAACAAGCCACTGAGCTGTTGTTCGTTCCTGGTAGAGCGCTTCTCTCTTTGTATGCAAATTATTATAACCCTGGGGAAGTCTCCCTATGGGTGATGGGGGAAACCAGACGAGGACTCCTTGCCCAGTGTGCTTAGAGGAATGTGGCTGCACCTTACTGACGAGGCCCATAGGAGGCCGAAACGATCGTCTGGGGTTGTCATGTTCCTTGTTCAGAGGAGAATTGCCTGGTATTTCGGGGCTGGACTGACCTTACTTGGCGGGATCAGACTGATATACTTCAGGAAAGTTTTCTTCTGTGAAAAGCACACTGGTCTAAAAGAAGCTGCCTCCGGCTGGTAAATCGCCATAGAACAAGCCACTGAGCTGTTGTTCGTTCCTGGTATAGCACTTCTCTCTTTGTATGCAAATTATTATAACCCTGGGGAAGTCTCCCTATGGGTGATGGGGGAAACCAGACGTGGACTCCTTGCCCAGTGTGCTTAGAGGGATGTGGCTGCACCTCACTGACGAGGCCCATAGGAGGCCGAAACGATCGTCTGGGGTTGTCATGTTCCTTGTTCAGAGGAGAATTGCCTGGTATTTCGGGGCTGGACTGACCTTACTTGGCGGGATCAGACTGATATACTTCAGGAAAGTTTTCTTCTGTGAAAAGCACACTGGTCTAAAAGAAGCTGCCTCCGGCTGGTAAATCGCCATAGAACAAGCCACTGAGCTGTTGTTCGTTCCTGGTAGAGCGCTTCTCTCTTTGTATGCAAATTATTATAACCCTGGGGAAGTCTCCCTATGGGTGATGGGGGAAACCAGACGTGGACTCCTTGCCCAGTGTGCTTAGAGGAATGTGGCTGCACCTCACTGATGAGGCCCATAGGAGGCCGAAACGATTGTCTGGGGTTGTCATGTTCCTTGTTCAGAGGAGAATTGCCTGGTATTTCGGGCCTGGACTGACCTTACTTGGCGGGATCAGACTGATATACTTCAGGAAAGTTTTCTTCTGTGAAAAGCACACTGGTCTAAAAGAAGCTGCCTCCGGGTGGTAAATCGCCATAGAACAAGCCACTGAGCTGTTGTTCGTTCCTGGTATAGCACTTCTCTCTTTGTATGCAAATTATTATAACCCTGGGGAAGTCTCCCTATGGGTGATGGGGGAAACCAGATGTGGACTCCTTGCCCAGTGTGCTTAGAGGAATGTGGCTGCACCTCACTGACGAGGCCCATAGGAGGCCAAAACGATCGTCTGGGGTTGTCATGTTCCTTATTCAGAGGAGAATTGCCTGGTATTTCGGGGCTGGACTGACCTTACTTGGCGGGATCAGACTGATATACTTCAGGAAAGTTTTCTTATGTGAAAAGCACACTGGTCTAAAAGAAGCTGCCTCCGGGTGGTAAATCACCATAGAAGAAGCCACTGAGCTGTTGTTCGTTCCTGGTAGAGCGCTTCTCTCTTTGTATGCAAATTATTATAACCCTGGGGAAGTCTCCCTATGGGTGATGGGGGAAACCAGACGTGGACTCCTTGCCCAGTGTGCTTAGAGGAATGTGGCTGCACCTCACTGATGAGGCCCATAGGAGGCCGAAACGATCATCTGGGGTTGTCATGTTCCTTGTTCAGAGGAGAATTGCCTGGTATTTCGGGGCTGGACTGACCTTACTTGGCGGGATCAGACTGATATACTTCAGGAAAGTTTTCCTCTGTGAAAAGCACACTGGTCTAAAAGAAGCTGCCTCCGGGTGGTAAATCGCCATAGAACAAGCCACTGAGCTGTTGTTCGTTCCTGGTAGAGCGCTTCTCTCTTTGTATGCAAATTATTATAACCCTGGGGAAGTCTCCCTATGGGTGATGGGGGAAACCAGACGTGGACTCCTTGCCCAGTGTGCTTAGAGGAATGTGGCTGCACCTCACTGACGAGGCCCATAGGAGGCCGAAACGATTGTCTGGGGTTGTCATGTTCCTTGTTCAGAGGAGAATTGCCTGGTATTTCGGGGCTGGACTGACCTTACTTGGCGGGATCAGACTGATATACTTCAGGAAAGTTTTCTTCTGTGAAAAGCACACTGGTCTAAAAGAAGCTGCCTCCGGCTGGTAAATCGCCATAGAACAAGCCACTGAGCTGTTGTTCGTTCCTGGTATAGCACTTCTCTCTTTGTATGCAAATTATTATAACCCTGGGGAAGTCTCCCTATGGGTGATGGGGGAAACCAGACGTGGACTCCTTGCCCAGTGTGCTTAGAGGGATGTGGCTGCACCTCACTGACGAGGCCCATAGGAGGCCGAAACGATCGTCTGGGGTTGTCATGTTCCTTGTTCAGAGGAGAATTGCCTGGTATTTCGGGGCTGGACTGACCTTACTTGGCGGGATCAGACTGATATACTTCAGGAAAGTTTTCTTCTGTGAAAAGCACACTGGTCTAAAAGAAGCTGCCTCCGGCTGGTAAATCGCCATAGAACAAGCCACTGAGCTGTTGTTCGTTCCTGGTAGAGCGCTTCTCTCTTTGTATGCAAATTATTATAACCCTGGGGAAGTCTCCCTATGGGTGATGGGGGAAACCAGACGTGGACTCCTTGCCCAGTGTGCTTAGAGGAATGTGGCTGCACCTCACTGATGAGGCCCATAGGAGGCCGAAACGATCGTCTGGGGTTGTCATGTTCCTTGTTCAGAGGAGAATTGCCTGGTATTTCGGGGCTGGACTGACCTTACTTGGCGGGATCAGACTGATATACTTCAGGAAAGTTTTCTTCTGTGAAAAGCACACTGGTCTAAAAGAAGCTGCCTCCGGGTGGTAAATCGCCATAGAACAAGCCACTGAGCTGTTGTTCGTTCCTGGTAGAGCGCTTCTCTCTTTGTATGCAAATTATTATAACCCTGGGGAAGTCTCCCTATGGGTGATGGGGGAAACCAGATGAGGACTCCTTGCCCAGTGTGCTTAGAGGAATGTGGCTGCACCTCACTGACGAGGCCCATAGGAGGCCGAAACGATCATCTGGGGTTGTCATGTTCCTTGTTCAGAGGAGAATTGCCTGGTATTTCGGGGCTGGACTGACCTTACTTGGCGGAATCAGACTGATATACTTCAGGAATGTTTTCTTCTGTGAAAAGCACACTGGTCTAAAAGAAGCTGCCTCCGGGTGGTAAATCGCCATAGAACAAGCCACTGAGCTGTTGTTCGTTCCTGGTATAGCACTTCTCTCTTTGTATGCAAATTATTATAACCCTGGGGAAGTCTCCCTATGGGTGATGGGGGAAACCAGACGTGGACTCCTTGCCCAGTGTGCTTAGAGGAATGTGGCTGCACCTCACTGACGAGGCCCATAGGAGGCCAAAACGATCATCTGGGGTTGTCATGTTCCTTATTCAGAGGAGAATTGCCTGGTATTTCGGGGCTGGACTGACCTTACTTGGCGGGATCAGACTGATATACTTCAGGAAAGTTTTCTTCTGTGAAAAGCACACTGGTCTAAAAGAAGCTGTCTCCGGGTGGTAAATCGCCATAGAACAAGCCACTGAGCTGTTGTTCGTTCCTGGTAGAGCGCTTCTCTCTTTGTATGCAAATTATTATAACCCTGGGGAAGTCTCCCTATGGGTGATGGGGGAAACCAGACGTGGACGCCTTGCCCAGTGTGCTTAGAGGAATGTGGCTGCACCTCACTGATGAGGCCCATAGGAGGCCGAAACGATCGTCTGGGGTTGTCATGTTCCTTGTTCAGAGGAGAATTGCCTGGTATTTCGGGGCTGGACTGACCTTACTTGGCGGGATCAGACTGATATACTTCAGGAAAGTTTTCTTCTGTGAAAAGCACACTGGTCTAAAAGAAGCTGCCTCCGGGTGGTAAATCGCCATAGAACAAGCCACTGAGCTGTTGTTCGTTCCTGGTAGAGCGCTTCTCTCTTTGTATGCAAATTATTATAACCCTGGGGAAGTCTCCCTATGGGTGATGGGGGAAACCAGACGTGGACTCCTTGCCCAGTGTGCTTAGAGGAATGTGGCTGCACCTCACTGACGAGGCCCATAGGAGGCCGAAACGATCGTCTGGGGTTGTCATGTTCCTTGTTCAGAGGAGAATTGCCTGGTATTTCGGGGCTGGACTGACCTTACTTGGCGGGATCAGACTGATATACTTCAGGAAAGTTTTCTTCTGTGAAAAGCACACTTGTCTAAAAGAAGCTGCCTCCGGGTGGTAAATCGCCATAGAACAAGCCACTGAGCTGTTGTTCGTTCCTGGTAGAGCGCTTCTCTCTTTGTATGCATATAAATACATAAATACATATGCACACACACATAAATATATACTGTGTATATATATATATATATATATACAGTATATATATATATATATATATATATATATATATATATATATATATATATATATACACATTTAGATATACATCTTTAGACATGTGTATGTGTGTACCTATATGTTAAAGCCCTTTGCCTGACTTTTTTCTCATTAACACCTCATATCTTTGAGTCCCTATAACTTTTGTATGCAATATTTTTTTAAATAATTTTTATTAGACAGTGTTTTTATGAGCATAACTCTGCTTTTCAATGTGTTTTTAATGTGTTTTATGTAACTTTTTTGACTCAACAGTTAACCAGAGATCTGAAGTCACGCTATCCCGGCACGTTCAATTCAATTACTTTCAACTTGTAATTTGTGCACAACTCTCAATGCACGCAAACCCCCTTTTCACTTGCACTCAACAGTTAGCACGCCACTTCTAATCTAGCCCTTTGTAACTATGGGAGATTATAATAACCCAGAAATAGATTATGCCAATGAAGCTAGCAAAAAGGAATATGAATAATATCAAAGTACATAATTCCATGACCAGATGGAATGCAACTGAGTGTTCTAAGAGATCTTAGTTTTGTAATAGCCAACACTTTACCTTTAAAAAGGCCGAAGAGATCCTATTACATATAAGGTCTTGGTAGTAGTGCTGTTATTAAGACTGATGTTCTGGACACTAGATTAAAACAGAATTTATGCTTACCTGATAAATTACTTTCTCCAACGGTGTGTCCGGTCCACTGTGTCATCCATTACTTGTGGGATATTCTCCTCCCCCACAGGGAAAGGCAAGGAGAGCACACAGCAAGAGCTGTCCATATAGTCCCTCCCAGGCTCCGCCCCCCCAGTCATTCGACCGACGGTTAGGAGAAAAAAAGGAGAAACTATAGTGTGCCGTGGTGACTGTAGTGTATAGAGAAAGAAATTCTTCAAACCTGATTAAAAAACCAGGGCGGGCCATGGACCGGACACACCGTTGGAGAAAGTAATTTATCAGGTAAGCATAAATTCTGTTTTCTCCAACATTGGTGTGTCCGGTCCACGGTGTCATCCATTACTTGTGGGAACCAATACCAAAGCTTTAGGACACGGATGAAGGGAGGGAGCAAATCAGGTTACCTAAACAGAAGGCCCCACGGCTTGCAAAACCTTTCTCCCAAAAATAGCCTCCGAAGAAGCAAAAGTATCAAATTTGTAGAATTTGGACAAAGTGTGCAGAGAAGACCAGGTCGCTGCCTTACATATCTGATGAACAGAAGCCTCGTTCTTGAAGGCTCATGTGGAAGCCACAGCCCTAGTAGAGTGAGCTGTGATTCGTTCAGGAGGCTGCCGCCCGGCAGTCTCGTATGCCAATCGTATGATGCTTTTCAGCCAAAAGGAAAGAGAGGTAGCAGTAGCTTTTTTGACCTCTCCTCTTGCCAGAATAAACTACAAACAGAGAAGACGTTTGTCTGAAATCCTTTGTTGCTTCTAAATAGAACTTTAAAGCACGGACTACATCTAAATTGTCTAACAAGCGTTCCATCTTTGAAACTGGATTCGGACACAAAGAAGGCACAACTATTTCCTGGTTAATATTCTTGTTGGAAACAACCTTTGGAAGGAAACCAGGTTTAGTACGCAAAACAACCTTATCTGAATGGAACACCAGATAGGGCGGATTACACTGCAGAGCAGATAATGCAGAAACTCTTCTAGCAGAAGAATAGCAACCAAAAACAGAACTTTCCAAGATAACAACTTGATATCTATGGAATGTAAGGGTTCAAACGGAACCCCTTGAAGAACTGAAAGAACCAAATTTAGACTCCAGGGAGGAGTCAAGGGTCTGTAAACAGGCTTGATCCTGACCAAAGCCTGAACAAAAGCTTGAACATCTGGCACAGCTGCCAGTCATTTGTGTAACAAGACAGATAAAGCAGAAATCTGTCCTTTTAGAGAACTCGCTGATAATCCCTTATCCAAACCTTCTTGGAGAAAGGAAAGGATCCTAGGAATTTTAATCTTACTCCATGAGAATCCCTTGGATTCACACCAACAGATATATCTTTTCCATATTTTATGGTAATCTTTCTAGTCACAGGTTTTCTGGCTTGTACCAGAGTATCTATCACAGAATCCGAAAACCCACGCTTAGACAAAATCAAGCGTTCAATTTCCAAGCAGTCAGCTGGACAGAAACTAGATTTGGATGTTCAAATGGACCTTGTACTAGAAGATCCTGTCTCAAAGGTAGCTTCCATGGTGGAGCCAATGACATATTCACCAGGTCTGCATACCAAGTCCTGCGTGGCCACGCAGGAGCTATCAAAATCACCGAGGCCTTCTCCTGTTTGATCCTGGCAACCAGCCTGGGAATGAGAAGGAATGGTGGAAACGCATAAGCTAGGTTGAAAGTCCAAGGCGCCACTAATGCATCCACTAGAGTCGCCTTGGGATCCCTGGATCTGGACCCGTAGCAAGGAACCTTGAAGTTCTGATGAGACGCCATCAGATCCATGTCTGGAATGCCCCATAATTGGGTCAACTGGGCAAACACCTCCGGGTGGAGTTCCCACTCCCCCGGATGAAAGGTCTGACGACTCAGATAATCCGCCTCCCAGTTTTCCACTCCTGGGATGTGGATCGCAGACAGGTGGTAGGAGTGATCCTCCGCCCATTTGATGATCTTGGTCACCTCTCTCATCGCCAGGGAACTCCTTATTCCCCCCTGATGGTTGAAGTAAACAACAGTCGTCATGTTGTCTGATTGGAATCTTATGAATCTGGCCTTTGCTTGTTGAGGCCAAGCCCGGAGAGCATTGAATATCGCTCTCAGTTCCAGGATGTTTATCGGGAGAAGAGACTATTCCCGAGACCATAGACCCTGAGCTTTCAGGGAATCCCAGACCGCGCCCCAGCCTAATAGACTGGCGTCGGTCGTGACAATGACCCACTCTGGTCTGCGGAAGCTCATTCCCTGGGACAGGTGATCCTGAGTCAGCCACCAACGGAGTGAGTCTCTGGTCTTCTGATCTACTTGAATCACTGGAGACAAGTCTGTATAGTCCCCGTTCCACTGTTTGAGCATGCACAGTTGTAATGGTCTTAGATGAATTTGCGCAAAAGGAACTATGTCCATTGCTGCAACCATCAACCCTACTACTTCCATGCACTGAGCTATGGAAGGCCGTAGAACAGAGTGAAGAACTTGACAAGCGTTTAGAAACTTTGACTCTCTGACATCTGTCAGGAAAATCTTCATTTCTAAAGAATCTATTATTGTTCCCAAGAAAGGGACTCTTGTTGACGGAGACGGGGAATATTTTTCTATGTTCACCTACCACCCGTGAGATCTGAGAAAGGCTAGAACAATGTGTGAGCCTTTGTCTTTGAAAAGAGACGACGCTTGAATTAGGATGTCGTCCAAGTAAGGTGCCACTGCAATGCCCCTGGGTCTTAGAACCGCTAGAAGGGACCCGAGCACCTTTGTGAAAATCCTTGGAGCAGTGGCTAGTCCGAATGGGAGAGCCACAATAGGTAATGTTTGTCCAGAAAGGCGAACCTTAGGAACTGATGATGATCTTTGTGGATAGGAATATGCAGATACGCATCCTCTAGATCCACGGTAGTCATAAATTGACCCTCCTGGATTGTAGGTAAAATCGTTCGAATAGTTTCCATTTTGAACGATGGCACTCTGAGAAATTTGTTTAGAATTTTTAAATCCAGAATTGGTCTGAAAGTTCCCTCTTTTTTTTTTTTTGGGAACTACAAACAGATTTGAGTAAAACCCCTGACCTTGTTCCACAGTTGGAACTGGGAGTATCACTCCCATCTTTAACAGGTCTTCTACACAATGTAAGAATGCCTGTCTCTTTACTTGGTTTGAAGATAAGTGAGACATGTGGAACCTTCCCCTTGGGGGTAGTTCCTTGAATTCTAGAAGATAACCCTGAGAGACTATTTCTAGTGCCCAGGGATCCTGAACATCTCTTGCCCAAGCCTGAGCAAAGAGAGAGAGTCTGCCCCCTACTAGATCCGGTTCCGGATCAGGGGCTACCTCTTCATGCTGTCTTGGTAGCAGCAGCAGGTTTCTTGGCCTGTTTACCCTTGTTCCAGCCTTGCATTGATTTCCAAGCTGGTTTAGTCTGGGAAGCGTTACCCTCTTGTCTAGAGGCTGCCGAGTTGGAAGCCGGTCCGTTCCTGAAATTGCGAAAGGAACGAAAATTGGACTTATTCTTAGCCTTGAAAGGTTTATCTTGTGGGAGGGCATGGCCCTTTCCCCCAGTGATGACTGAAATAATCTCTTTCAATTCTGGCCCAAAAGGGGTCTTACCTTTGAAAGGGGTATTAAGCAATTTTGTCTTGGAAGATACATCCGCCGACCAAGACTTTAGCCAGAGCGCTCTGCGCGCCACAATTGTAAACCCTGAATTTTTTGCTGCTAACCTCGCTAACTGCAAAGCGGCGTCTAAAATAAAGGAATTAGCTAACTTAAGTGCGTAAATTCTGTCCATGACTTCCTCATACGGAGTCTCCCTACTGAGCGACTTTTCCAGTTCCTCGAACCAGAACCACGCCGCTGTAGTGACAGGAATAATGCACGAAATAGGTTGAAGGAGGTAACCTTGCTGTACAAAAATCTTTTTAAGCAAACCCTCCAATTTTTTATCCATAGGATCTTTGAAAGCACAATTGTCCTCAATAGGAATGGTCGTGCGCTTGGCTAGAGTAGAAAACTCCCCCTCGACCTTAGGGACTGTTTGCCATGTGTCCTTCCTGGGGTCGACCATAGGGAACAATTTCTTAAATATAGGAGGAGGGACAAAAGGTATGCCTGGCTTCTCCCACTCCTTATTCACTATGTCCGCCACCCGTTTAGGTATCGGAAAAGCATCAGGGTGCACCGGGACCTCAAGGAACTGTCCATCTTGCACAATTTTTCTGGGTTGACCAGATTGTCACAATCATCCAGAGTAGATAGCACCTCCTTAAGTAATGCGCGGAGATGCTCTAATTTAAATTTAAATGTCACAACATCAGGTTCTGCCTGCTGAGAAATTCTTCCTGTATCAGAAATTTCCCCATCTGACAAACCCTCCCTCACTGCCACTTCAGATTGGTGTGAGGGTATGACAGAAAAATTATCATCAGCGCCCTCCTGCTCTACAGTGTTTAAAACAGAGCAATCACACTTTCTCTGAAATGCTGGCATTTTGGATAAAATATTAGCTATGGAGTTATCCATTACTGCCGTCAATTACTGCATAGTAACAAGCATTGGCGCGCTAGAAGTACTAGGGGTCGCCTGCACGGGCATAACTGGTATAGACACAGAAGGAGATGATGTAGAACTATGTCTACTTCCTTCATCTGAGGAATCATCCTGGGCAACTTTACAATTTGTGACAGTTCTGTCCTTACTTTGTTTGGACGCAATGGCACAATTATCACACTATATTTGAATGGGGAACCACATTGGCTACCATACATACAGAACATGATCTATCTGACGGTACAGACATGTTAAACAGGCTTAAACTGGTTAATAAAGCACAAAAAACGTTTTAAAACAAAACCGTTACTGTCTCTTTAAATGTTAAACAGGGCACACTTTATTACTGAATATGTGAAAAACTATGAAGGAATTATCCAATCTTTACCAAATTTTCACCACAGTGTCTTAACCCTTAAAATGTGGAAACCGGAGCCGTTTTTAATTTTAACCCCCTTACAGTCCCAGCCACAGCCTTTGCTGCAACTTCACCAATCCCAGGGGGGTATATGATACCAAATGAAGCCTTCTAGGAACGTTTTTAGTGGATTCCAGACCCTCACACATGCAGCTGCATGTATTGTACTCAAAAGTAACTGTGCAATAATGGCGCGAAAATGAGGCTCTGCCTACTACAGAGAAAGGCCCTTCCTGACTGGGAAGGTGTCTAAACAAGTGCCTGGTGCTAAAAACGTTCCCCAATGTTATAAAAGTGTGAAATACAACTTCAAACTGCATATAATACTTAAATAAAGCAATCGATTTAGCCCCTAAAAGTGTCTACCAGTTTATAGCCCATATTAAGCCCTTTATTCTGTTTGAGACTAAGAAAATGGCTTACCGATCCCCATGAGGGGAAATGCCAGCCTTCCAGCATTACACAGTCTTGTTAGAAATATGGCTAGTCATACCTTAAGCAGAAAAGTCTGCTAACTGTTTCCCCCAACTGAAGTTATTTCATCTCAACAGTCCTATGTGGAAACAGCAATCGATTTTAGTTACTGTCTGCTAAAATCATCTTCCTCTCACAAACAGAAATCTTCATCCTTTTCTGTTTCAGAGTAAATAGTACATACCAGCACTATTTTAAAATAACAAACTCTTGATAGAAGAATAAAAAACTACAACTAAACACCACAAACTCATCACCATCCCCGAGGAGATGCTACTTGTTTAGAGCGGCTAGGAGAATGACTGGGGGGGCGGAGCCTGGGAGGGACTATATGGACAGCTCTTGCTGTGTGCTCTCCTTGCCTTTCCCTGTGGGGGAGGAGAATATCCCACAAGTAATGGATGACACCGTGGACCGGACACACCAATGTTGGAGAAAAGGTGTCACTCTGACTTTAAAAACAGTATAAAAATGCTGCCCCACCCAAAATTGCATAAACACAGACACTTTATTAAATCTTCTTAGAAAATGTAACAATGAATGTCTACAATCAGCTAACGCGTTTCACATCTATAATGGATGCTTTATTATAGATAACTCTGTGGTTACAATGACTTTAGAGATATTGTAATTGCCGTATGATATAGGTCAGGAGTATCACTTGAATGCCCATGGTAACTACCAGAATATATTGTAATTATTAGATATTTGCATTCGGCTTAGGGTGAATTCAAATTCATCCGACTTTATACCAGTTTGGTAATTCTTCTGATTCATGAGCAACCGAATATATTATAGAATGAAACGGACGAAGAACAAATGATTGCTTGACCAAATTCATTCATTTCTTTGTACCATTTACACCAAAAACAGTTCTGGAAGGGGCATGAAATATATTTAGTAATACAGGCTTGTTCAGTTAAAAAGCCTTAAAGGGATACTAAACGCAATTTTTTTCTTTCATGACAAGATAGAGCATGCAGATTTAAGCAACTTTCTAATTTACTCCTATTATTAATTGTTTTTCTTCTCTTTGTATCTTTATTTGAAAGAAAAGAATGTAAGATTAGGAGCCGGCTACTTTTTTGGTTCAGAACCTGGGTTACACTTGCTTATTGGTAGCTAAATGTTGCAACCAATAAGCAAGCACTATTTCAGGGTGCTGAAACTAAAATGGTTGGCTCCTAAGCTTTACATTCCTGCTTTTTAAATAAAGATAGCAAGAGAATTAAGACAAATTGATAATAGGATTAAATTAGAAAGTTGCTTATAATTGTATGCTCTTTCTGAACCATGAAATAAAACATTTGGGTTTAGTATTCCTTTGAAGACAAAACTATAATAAAACAGCTGTGACTCTTACAATCAAAAAAAGAAGAGAATATAGAAGGATTTGAATGCAACACTAAAAATAACTGAATTTGTGTATCAATTATTTCACACGATTCATTTAGGCTGTTTAGCATTATTTTACTTAAAGGGACACTAAACCCAATTTTTTTCTTTGATGATTCAGATAGAGCATGCAATTTTAAGCAACTTTCTAATTTACTCCTATTATCATTTTTTTCTTTGTTCTCTTGCTATCTTTATTTAAAAATCCGGAATGTGATGCATAGAAGCCGGCCCATTTTTGGTTGAGAACCTGGGTTATGCTTGCTTATTGGTGGGTAAATGTAAGCCTCCAATAAGCAAGCGCTATCCATGGTGCTGAACCTAAAATGGGCTGGCTGCTAAGATTTACATTCCTGCTTTTAAAATAAAGACAGCAAGAAAATGAACAAAAAATTGATAATAGGAGTAAATTAGAAAGTTGCTTAAAATTTCATGCTCTATCTGAATCACGAAAGAAAAAAAATTGGCTTCAGTGTCCTTTTAAGAACATTTTCAACCATATTATGTAATATAATTTTATTGAGTGCAGTTCAAATAAAATCAAAATTGGATTTGTGAAATAATCTTTTACATTTTTTGTCTTTTAGTGATATCCCTTCAACAATATCTATTGACCTTAAATGACTATTCCTTAATTACTTAAGAAATGTCTTATTGTAATTAATTACCAAATTGCACTCAGGTTAAACTATTAGGTTTTGGAAGTTAAAGGGACATGAGTGTCACTTTATTATTGAGAACTATTTTTAAGAAAACTCCATACTCAAATAAGTGAGGACTTTAAAAAATATACATGTATTTCAACAGTGTAATAACCCATAAGAACATTTGTATGTGTCACACATTTATATAAATGTTTAACGATAGAAACTGTTCCATTATTTGGTAGCTAGGTAGGTATAAAACATATGTTATAATTATAAACTTGTTTTCCCCTGTCTGAGAGTGAACAAGGTTTTTGTGTTTTATATTCTGATGTTTAGCTTGTTGCTTTTGCAATGCACTCCGTAGGTCCCTTGTAGTCCATGTACGCAGTGGAGGCCTCTCCACAGGGGCAGTTGGGGCATCGCACCACAAGTTTTGGGCAAAAATAAATAAATAAAATCATTATGAATAACACTAATGTTAGGTAGGACTGGTAGTTTTCAGTTGTTTGTTTTTTCCAGGAGTTTTTTTTCAGGAGGGGGTGGAGCAGGGGGTTAGTTTAAAATAATAATAAAAAAGCTTATAGTAAAAAAAACTGTTTTAGAAAATGCAGTCAAGATTTAAGGACATATTTTGGAAATATGCCCAGCCTGAGAGCACTTTACACATGCTCTGCTCCTGTAAAGGATTTCTACCTTCTCACATTCAGTCTATATTAGGACCCTAATCTTGGTCATTGTCAGCTATGGTAAGTAATTAAAGGTACACTGTACTATAAAATTAGTTTCTCTTTAATGTGTTCCAAAGGACTTGTTATGACTTGTATGGGGAATTGTTCCTTCATGTTTATTTTTGTATTTGTATTTTCCCCACTGAAACCTGTTTTTCTCCAGAACATGCCCATAACAATGGACTGAGCTTGCAAGTAAAGCATACTTGCGAATGTTATCTATAATAGGTATTAGAATGCTTATTATGGATGGAAGTTGAATGAGCACAGCCAGAAATTTCAGATAAAACTCTCTCTCCTAAAACCCACTGGTAGATTAATCAGTGCTAGTGTCTCCTGTTTAATATAAATATAAAAATTCTACAGAAACAATGCTTGTTACTCATATTTTCATAATAGGTGTTGATACAACAGGCAAAAGTAGCTATTTCAAATAACAAAGTAAAATGGACCAATGTAAACGCATTAAATGGGAGAACATTTTAGAGTACTATGCCACTTTAATTAAAGCATGTATTTTTTTAATTAGAGTGTCCCTTAAAGTTTCTGTAAAATTATACTTAATTAATCTTCTCTTTTCTTTACCACAATATAAAACTAGTATTTCATCTATTATGACTGAAATTAGCTTTCAGATTTATTTTATTTGTAATGTAGGACACATACCTATTTTCAAATTGAACTTTATAAAATAAAAAAATATTATAAATATCATAAGCGGATATTTTACAAAATAATCATAATAGTTTTAAAATGAAAATACAGTTGTTAACTTCTTTTGGGTCATGATCCAAGTGCATGTTGGCAAACACTGCAAGGGAAAAGCTATAAATCAGCTGTGCTGATGGTGACACAGAATGTGAAAAAACAGGGTGAATTAGTTGTATTACTAGCTGCATTACAGGATGCCAGAGCTGATTGAAACTTCTAATATAATAATATCTATATTTTTTAAACTAGATATATTTTAGTTACTGTTTTATGGAACAACTTTTTATATGTTGATGACATTATATAAATAGTTGACAGCAGAAATACAATGTGCAAACAAAAAGTTATGAATGCACATCTATGCTTAAAGGGACAGTGTACACCAATTTTCCTATAACTGCATGTGATGGATACTACTAAAAAGGAGAATATGCCGTTGGCTCCCCATCGTGCACTTAATTAAATCTTATCAGATCACTAGCTTTAACTTAGGTCTTTATCCTGAGCATTTACACAATTAGTTCCCATCACACTCCTATTTTTATCGAACATAATATAATTTAATTCACTGTTTATATCTCTTAGATTTAATATACTATTTGATGAGAAATCGTCGATTCCCAATTTGTGTTGTTATTTTTCACAGATTATGTATGATTATGTTTTGAAACTGTAGTATATGACCGGGAGTCTCCCACATGCTGACGTGCCTTAAGTGTGACTGGTCAGTTCACCGGTAACATGCTCCAATGGGATATGGCGCATTGGGGTGTGTGTGTTTCCTGGAATTTGATTGGTTAGATAGCTATTTAAGTAGAGCAAGGTACTTGATTGTTTATACAGCCTGATGAAACGGCACTACAGTCAAGAAACACGTTGCTGTGCAACCTGATGTTTTTAATGTGTTCTTAAAGTAAATCTTTTAAAGCCTTCGTACCTTGCTCTTTGGTTACGACCAGCTTCCCATTGTATTAAGTCAGGCATGTCCAAAGTCAGGCCCGCGGGCCAATTGCGGCACGAGTACTGGACTGATATGGCCCCACAGATAATTTTCAAAATATACATTATACGGCCCCCCGGACCCCCAGTGAGTCCCCCGACTGCCGCTCACACCCAGTGAGTCCCCGACCGCCGCTCAGTTTAGTCCCAAACTGCATTGACTAGTAACTAGTTTTATTTCTGTGCACGGCAATCGGCCCCACAGATAATTTTCAAAATATACATTATACGGCCCCCCGGCCCCCCAGTGAGTTCCCCGACTGCCGCTCACACCCAGTGAGTCCCCGACCGCCGCTCAGTTTAGTCCCAAACTGCATTGACTAGTAACTAGTTTTATTTCTGTGCACGGCAATCGGCCGTTATCCGTCCACACGCCACAGGAAGCTCAGCCGTACTGAGCCACAGTAGTACTCCTCCACCATCTTGCTGATCTCTATGGAGTATTTTTTGGCTTCTTGTGTAGTAAGTTAATCAAATGTTTTAAAATCTAAAGAACTTGCTCAGTTTGGTCATACAATACACAAGAAATAGCGGCCTGTTTGAGCCATATGCTGTGGGTTATGAATAGATAGGAAGATGGATGCTACATAGGGTGCATATTGAAATTCTCACATAGGCTAAATAACTGTCTTAAATACATGCTTTTAAAGAAAATTTTATTTACCTGCTGTCCAGTTCATTATTTTGTTCTATTGCCCATAGCATTGAAAGAAAACTAATGGAAAGGCTGAAACTGCACAAGAAATAGCCTGTTTTAGTCATATGCTATGGGTTATGAATAGATAGGAAGATGGATGCTACATAGGGTGCATATTGAAATTCTGATTTAACACCTGTTTAGATTTGTCATCCAAGTCACAAAATGTAAAAGTATGCCGTTTTCAATAAACTTTGCATAAAATTGTTCATTTGCATTTATTTTAAAATGGTTCAAAGAATGTCAGGCAAAATGGTCGGCCCTCGCACATGTTCACTTCATGAAATCTGGCACTCTTCCAAAAAAGTTTGGACACCCCTGTATTAAGTAGACCTATCATAGGTGCTACTTCCTGATTGGTCAAGTCCAGCCCAGGTGGGGTTACGTCATTGGAGAGGAGCTCCGCAGTGATCCAGCTGTCCTGCTTGATTACCTGAGTCAGCTGAGCGGCTCTAAGACCTTGGTTCGTTAGTTATTGCACTGGATGTGCAACGTCTCTTGTGAGTACCCATCTGCACATCCCATTCTTTATATCGTACTCGTTATGTTATCACACTATTTGACACCTCTTCTCCTTGTCTTATAGGACATTGTATGTGACTTCTTCACCACCCATTGAGAGAGCTGCCTTACTCAAAACAGCATCTTGTGGACCCTACTAAGAGCACATGTTTCAGAGACTGTTTGGCTCACGAACTGACTTATCGCGATTATTATTTTTATTTCCTTGACATTTTTGTTTGCTCTGATTGGTACCACAATTTGTAGTTACAATTGACATTATTTAATTTTTTATGTATTATTTTTTTATTGTAGTCATCCAATTCAACAATTATTTTAGTTGTATTTCATAGTTGCAATTTATACTAGCATTATCATCTAGTTTACTGTTCCCCTGTATTCTAATTAATATATTAGTATATAGGTTTTGTTTTTTTATTCTGCTTGTGCACCTCTTATATCTAGCCTTAGTGCTAAAAACTTACTTAGAAGTTCCTAGGTTAGCACTGTTGATGAGGTTAGGCTGGGACACCCAATGAAAGGGGCTGGAAAAGCAGGAAAAACAGATCTCCCCCTCCCCTGCATATGAAAAGGCAGATTCACAAACAGGAGGAAGCAGGAATCTGTAGACTTCAGTCTACATCTGTTACTTTGGAGCTTGTTTAGGAGTCTGAAAACCAGCACAATGTTAAAGGTACAATCAACTAAAAATGCCCATAAATTCAAAAGGTAAATTTACGTTATATATTAATTAGAGTAGTATTTTAAGTGAGATTTCTAGCATAAATTGTGCTCATGTAAATCTGCTACCGTGAGTATATCGCAAGCATCTGTGTCCTTGTATTACAAGTTGTAAGTGAAGTTTTCCTGATCGAGCATTAGAATCGCTTGAGCACAACTTACCAAAGCTGAAAATAAACCATGTCTCCCATTGTGAAGTTACCAGAAACCTGCCAGGTACACCTAACTGGATAAAAGATAGGGAGCAACGAGTAGTAGTAAATGGATCATACTCAGATTGGACAAAGGTAATCAGTGGGGTACCCCAGGGATCAGTGATGGGCCCTATTCTTTTTAATATTTTTATAAATGACTTGGAGCTAGGATTAAATAGCGACATCTCTATTTTTGCAGATGATACTAAGTTAAGTAAGGTCATTAGGTCAGAGCAGGATGAACTTTCGTTACAAAGGGACCTGCAAAAATTAGAAGTATGGGCAGGTAAATGGAAAATGAGATTTAATACGGGAAATGCAAGGTTCTACATTTTGGAAGTAAAAATAAGCAGGCAATGTATTATTTAAATGGGACAAGACTTAGCCAAACACAGGAGGAAAGTGATTTGGGGGTAGTAATAGATAACAAGCTAAAGATGGGTGCACAATGCAAGGCAGCAGCTTCAAAGGCTAATAAGATACTAGCATGTATTAAAAGAGGCATTGACTCAAGGGAGGAAAGCATAATTCTGTCACTATATAAAGCCCTGGTAAGACCTCACCTTGAGTATGGAGTTCAGTTCTGGGGACAGATCGCAAAAAAAGATATTGCAGAACTAGAAAAAGTACAGAGAAGGGCCAAAAAGCTAATAAGGGGATTGGAGAATTTAACCTATGAGGAGAGGCTAGCCAAACTGGGTCTGTTTTCTTTAGAAAATAGGCGCTTAAGAGGTGACATGATTACTTTATATAAATATATTCAAGGCCCATATACAGAGATGGCGGAAGCTCTGTTTATTCCAAGAAAATTATTTGTGACCAGAGGTCACAATTTAAGGTTGGAGGAAAGGAGATTTAATCTCCTGCAACGGAAACTTTTTTTCACTGTAAGAGCAATAAACTTGTGGAACTCATTACCAAAGGAGGTAGTGAAAGCCAATACCCTAGATACATTTAAAAATTATTTGGATACATTTCTGTCTATAAACAAAATTCATGGATATGATTGCTAGTATTAAATGGGTCACCTTTTAGTGGGATTATTTAAGCTTAACTGGAGCTTTTTGTAAATATTTTAGATTTGTGTAGGTTGAACTTGATGGACTTCAGTCTTTTTTCAACCTCATCTACTATGTTACCTTATACAAATGCCAGTCAATTATCTAACCTGTATAATTTCTCCCCTTTAGGGCCAGATTATGAGTGGAGCACAAAATATCGCTTACGTGAGCAAAGGGAGCCTCGTTCTCATGCAGTCAGACATGGCTGAGAACCTAGAGCAGTGAAGGGTGTAAGAGTAATGGGCACTCACAGAGTGATGGGCAGCAAATATAAATATATAAGTACTAGTCCTAAAGCCATTTCCTGCAGTGCAGTGGTCTCGCCTGACCCCGCCCACTGACCACGCCCCATCACACTTGGCCCCACCTCCACCTCGCCTGCTCTCGGCCCTCCTACAAGCTCCCATCCACCCTCTCTGATGTCTGATCCTCACGGTGGTCACTGCTGAGTCTCTACTGCGCATGATTGCATCGGACAAACATACCTGGCCTTTTATAATATAGGATATGCTGATATACATATATATATATATATATATATATATATATATACACATATAAACACATAAATATATATGTATATCAGCATATACATATATATTTATAGAGAACACACAGTTCCCCATAGACCACAATGTAAAGGCACTTTTCAGTGCCGGTTTTTTTCTAACACCCCAGATCCGCTCACTTTAATAAAAACTGCTTCATGCAGTTATTTAAAAAAACAAACAAAAAAAAATGCTACTCTTTTTTTATTTTCATAAATTACACTATACTGTATTTTGGGGGCAATTTGCTCACTTTTGGAAAATTAACTAAAGATCTGATCTCTGGTTAATTTTCTGAGTTAAATGCTACAGCTACCTAACTCTGAGCGCACAATAAATTAGCATTCCACTTGTAATCTTTCCCTTAATGTTTTCCAATTGATCCATTTTAACTGCTGCAGTTTGCTAAAAAGTTTTCATGTTTTTTTGTAATTTAAAGTAGCTGATTTTGCCTGTTGTATCCACACCTATACTGTAAACATCAATATTTAAGTACTGGTTATACAGATGCTTTGTAAACATGAAAGTCTAGAGGAAACCAAGCTCCCAGTAGAGAAATAATAAAATGCTCATTGTTCCATTGTTCTCTTAAAGTACTGGCCTCACTGTCTATAAAGTGAGAGAAAAGGTCCAGAGGATATTGTGTAAATATAGAGATAAGCTAATGAGATCTGCTTTCCCTGCAAGTTTGGCCAATTTGATTAGGTTGTGGTTAAAATTATTTCATATACAAAATATAACTAAAGAAGCAATTTCCCCTAGATTTAAAACTGTGGTATAACAAGCTGTTGTAAACTCATCAAGGGGAAATAATTTTACAGTAGATCTAAAAATGGCATGTGTTTTTTTTTTTTTTTTTTAATATTTATTTATAATCCAATTCAGGGTACAGTTCACATAGAAAGAAAACAATGCACTATATATTAATAGCGTACATCGACTATATTACATACGAAGAACAATGATCATTAAATATACAAATTTTCATTAATCCAAAAAAAAAAAAAATTCTTACAGGTACTTAGAATTGTACCATTGTAAATACATTACATTTTAATGTCGACCATGAATTGGGTATTTTTTAAACCAATAGGAAAAGAACCGAAAGGAAAAAGAAGAAAATGCAATAATGTTTTTCCATCCAACCACTTTGCTAATTGCTATAAGCCCTTGTATCTTACAGAGGCGAAGGAGATACAGATATCCAATGAAGGGGAAATATACCAGCCTGAGCTAATGTGGCAAATGTTTCAGTATTAAATAGAGGGCTTAGTAATTGCTTTTGAATAGGTGATGGTTGAGATTTAATTAATGGTAGCCATTTCTCGAATAACTCTTGAATCTTATTTTCAGCAAGAAGATTAATATTCTGTATTTCAAAAATTAATTGCTGTAACACATTATTTAGAAAGCAGGCAACGCTGGAAGGGGCTACATCCTTCCATTTCTTCAAGATCAAATGTCTCATCATCATAATAAGAGTACATAAACTTTGATAGTTCCTAGGTCTGATGGTTAATGTGTCACAAAAATAATGTGGTAACGACAGATTTTAAAGTGATCAGAAAAAAGTTTATTATACCAAAAATTTAAGTTAAACCAGAGTTGGTGGAGTTTTGGGCAATCCCAAAATAGATGAAGAGTGTCAGCTTTATCTAGGTGACATTTGGGACCTCGGAAGTCCATATTAGTATTGAATTTTGCTATGGGATTATTCGACAGGGATTATTAATTTACCCAATCGTAATAAAAAAAGTCTGATATTTGCTATTTCTATTGAAGGAAAATGAGGTAGCCAATAAGTAAACATTTTATTTAAGTGTATTTGGCCCTGTTTTGAGAGCAAAATATTATATAATAATGAAATAGAACATTTACCAGCAGCAAATTTTCTGACAGGTTTATTAATCTCAAAACCAGCGATAGAAAAACTCCAACTTCCAATTTTGAGCATTAATAAAATGGCGAATTTGAAAATATGCAAATAAATTTTTTCTGGGGATCTCAAAGGTTCGAATTAAATTATTGAAAGGTATTAGTTGGCCAGTTACAGAGAGTACTTGATAGAAATATTTTAACCCCTTCATAGACCAGAGATCAAAGGCTGACTGATATATTCTTGGTATAAATTGGATTCCTCTCGAATGGGGAGAAAAAAAGAGAATTTTAAATCTATATCGAGAAGATTGCACCCCTTTTGCCAGGCAATGATAATATTTTTAAAGGTAATCAAATTGACTATATTAACTGGAAGATTTTTTAGAGAACAATGGAGAATAGCCTTTAAAGAAAATACGGGAAATTATCGCTTTTTCTTGTTCAATGGATACACATTTATTCAAGTCTGTCAGCCAATCTAAGGCAATCTTGACTAGGGTTGATAGATTATAAAGTTTAATATCTGGGAACGCAAGGCCAGTGTTGTCTCTCCTTTGTGCCAATTTAGAGATAGAGATGCAAGCTTTTTGATTTTTCCCTAGAAATTGGGAGCAAGCGGAATAAAATGTATTTATCTAATGATTATAGACAAAGAGAGGCAAGTTTTGAAGAAGATATAATATGCAAGGGAAAATGATTGTCTTTATTAAGTTTACTCTAGCAGATAAAGATATAGGGAGGTCCGTCCAGTTCTTAAGATCTGAAATGGATTTTTGGAACACTTGAGGGAAATTTAGCTCATACCAAAATTTGGGATTCTTATGGAGAACTATTCCAAGATATTTAATATAATCTGTTGTCTTAAATGGATGGATTGTGATAAGTGTGTTTTTCTATGCACAAAAGCAATGTTCTTTGTAAAAGGTCTTGAAAAACTGTGAAAATAAAATCTGAGGCCAGTTTTGTGGTTTATAAAGTTCTGTAAGAGCAGTCACAAAAGGGTTTTTCCATAGCAATTAACTTCGTTCGAGCGTTAATGTGATTATCACTCGAGTGCATGGATTCTCTGTGAACTTTGAAACCACCACCAATAATGGAAATGGAAGTACCTCAGTACTGGCCTTTGTGTATAGAGATAATATTTGTAGGTCTGCTCTTCTGCAGGCTCAGCCCATTTTAAATGTTCTTGAGAACAATGTGTGGTGGTTTTAATGAGCCACTGTGCTTTTTCAGCAATAAAAATGGACATAGTGGAACAATTTCCCATGCATTTGGTACTCTGCAGTTGGTATGTTAAGTAATCGGAAACAAATCTTACAGTACCGTCTCCCTTTTCGAGCTTTATAAAATGGCAAATCCACATATGTAGGCAATGCTTTGGCGTTAGTCACGTTTACAGTACTTCTTCTGGTAACTGGAATCTGCCAGTTTTTGTTTTTAAAGGAACATGAAACCCAACATTTTTCTTTCATGATTCAGATAGAACATACAATTTTAAACAACTTTCCAGTTTACTTCTATTATTGAATTTGCTTCACTCGCTTGGTATCATTTGTTGAAGGAGCAGCAATGCACTACTGGTTTCTAACTGAACATATGGGTGAGCCAATGACAATCCGTATATATATATATATATATATATATATATATATGCAGCCACCAATCAGCAGTAAGGCATATACATAACACAAATGTAGTAAAAATGTTTTCCATCTTAGAAATATTCACTGCTGTAATTCTCCCTAATTCGCTACACTGAACTCTACTTGTTGGCTGCTGCTGTTGCAGTCTACACTCTATCTTTATGCTGTAATAAGATCTGGAGTGAGTTTTTGCCTTAGTAGATATGATGATAAAGTAGGATAGAGACAAACCTTGATTAGCAGTGCCAGTGTTTGTTCCACACACACGCAAGTCTGCTGCCCCTCCTCCCCTTACCACCAGACCGCTCTCTCATTGGCTAAGTAATGGCTATGCATTATGGGACTTGTAGTTGAATGAGTTCAACAATTATTGAGTGTATATTTAAATATGTGTAAGCAACTAATGATATCCACTAATATATCCAATATATTACTCGTTCATTTGTCGTGTGGTACAAGAGATGTCAGTACAGACCATAAACCATATGACAAGGTAACTATCTTAGGATGTCTAAATATGTGCTAATATATTGTTAATCCACAATAAAAGGGACACCTTGGCTATTTAGGAATATTAGGTAGGAAACACGGGTTATGTCTTATATAAGGTTATTTGACATTATAAGTAGTGTCACTCCAATTTAAGATTTTCCATAACCACCTTTTGATATTCCTAACATGCAATTTTATTGTACTAATACCACTTCCCATAGTTTGGAAAATTATTATTAATAAGTCCCAGGGGTATGTGTATAGGTTGTTTATTTGTGTTCCAAGGTTCTCAACAAAATTTACATCCAGTATAGTAAATTATGACCTGCTGTTTTACAGTGATATCACATTTATGTGATATTGACGAAATCACCCAACACACACATTATGTTTACAACCCTTAGTAATGTAACCAAGTTGGGACGTGGTTTAATATGGTGGAGGACGATCCTCAAATCACTATAGTTCAACAATATTAATTGATTGCAGCTTTATGGAGTATAACATCGCACTGCGAGATTGTGAGTAATACACTTACAATACTTGTTATAAGGTGATATGAAGTCATACAAATATATGCTTTCAAGCCATAGTGTACACTGTGATATATTTGGATCTATTAATGCGCAAATTGACATTTCGTTGAATATGTATAAGAGGGACATGCGCCCACTGATATTCATGCTTTTGAAATAAGGATAATTTCTGTTAATTTGCAATCGATCACCGCCTTCTGCCGTATAGTCTGTTTGAGTGTAAATACCCGCACTCGATAGTTTAACAAATTTAAACACATATATATTGGATTTGGGAGAACCATTGTTCTTTAGTTAGTGCTTACATTATATTTTTGCCCAATCAGAAGTGCAGGCTATCCGTGCATTGCCTAACATTCCTCCACTCAGATTACATCTACCAGTGGGCGTGAGCCTAGCTAAACGCTGATTGGTAGAAATGGAGGCGGAGGTCCCTGAAGTATTCCTGATTGGTTGTGGGCAACCGGTTCACAGATATATAAAGTCCTGCACACTGAAGCCTCGGCTTATTCATTTTGCTATTGAAAGTGTAACATTGATAAAGGCTAAGATATAGCCGAAACGCGTTTGTTCTGCACCTTTGACATTCAGCCGTCCATTCACTCCAGCCACCTGACGCCGATGTTTCCATTTATCGGCCAGAAAACAGAGGAGTGATTGGCAGCTGCTATTCTTCTAATTGTAGTTATATAAGTGGTTGTGGGTAGTTAAAGGTTTTCTAGGGATGTCGATGCCGGTTTTACTATATATATAATAAAGTATGAATGATTTTATATATTAATTACTCATTACTGAGTGAGAGTGAGTGCTATATTAACCCCTGACCTGTCTGTCTTGTTTAATCCTTCTATAGTTATTTAATAAGGGGTAGCACCGGAATTTATTATAATTCTCTTCTGACCTACTCAACAGTATAGTGCCAGTTTTTGCTTTTTCTTGTTCCTAATAAATATAATTTTTCAATAGGGGGGCTATTGGAGAAATTATATTTATTCAGCCAAAAAATGTTTTTTCTTTCTTTTTTCTTTTTTTCCCAGGAGGCTCACATGCGGTTGTGATCAAATGGAGGAGCCTCCACTGGTTACTGTCATGTTAATAAAGCTTAATTGAATTGACTAAATTGTATATATATATATGCTGTATTAGACTACAATGTGTGATTTTGTAAAATTTTGGGATGGTGGTGTGCCACAGGATTTTTTAATGTAAAAAAATGTGCCGTGGCAAAAAAACAAGGTTGAAAATCACTGTTCTAGAGAACGGATATTTCAATTTTGATTCAGTTCTTCTGCTATTTGAAGTAGGATCTTTGTAAAATATATAAGCTGTTAGCTCTGCTTATTGTATGTGTCAGAGAGTATGGAAAACAGATTTGCCACTAGGAATAAGATTACAAAAACATCCACCATGTAAATGCACTCAAAATTTGCTATAATAATCATCAAGGAGGGACAACCAATATGCGTATGTTTATGTAGTTCACATGTACGGACAATGGGACCGATTTATTAAGGGCCAGATGTCCACTGATGCCCCTAATTCCGCGCGAGCCTTCAGGCTCGCTGGAAACAGCAGTTATGAAGCAGAGGGTTGATTGACACCCTCTGCTAGCAGCCGCCAATCTGCAGGGGACGGCATTGCACATGCAGTTCACTAGAACTGCTTTGGCAATGTTAAATGCTGACAGCGTATGCCTGTCGGACATAATCCGCTGAGCAGATCATATCGGCCCCTATATATATGATAACAGCAAATACAGAACTATTAGTGAAACCATGTAAAAACTTGCATATATGCCTGAAAACCATGTGAACCATTGGAATTTGTCATAGATTAAAAAATATCAATGGGATCAAAAGGGCTAGAATGTAAAAAAATGATAAAGGCATGGGTACATTTCAATTTGAAATAGCATATTTGCAATACACTTCCATTAGCAAAAATGCTTCTTGCTAAAGTTATTACTACTTTTCTGCAGCATACCTACATATCCTTTGAGGGCTTGTGCACCAGTATTTAAACACTTTTCCTGCTCTGAGAACTAGCGGTGGTGCATATTGCTTCTGAAGATGTCATTTGTGTCATACAAGCCACTGCTAACATTCTGAGAAGGTGTGGCATTTGAATACTGGTTGCACGTGATATCTGCGTATGCCACAGAAAAACAGTAATAACTTTTTCTTAAGTATTTTTGCTAATGCAAAATGGAAGAGCTATTTCAAACAATACAGTTGTATGAAGTATCAACAATTTCAAGACCTTATTGTATCATGTAACAAGTAATGCATCTGAGGAAGTGTCAGTCATGTGACAACATTCACATGCTATTCAAAAAGTAGGTTTGTAAATAGCGAGTGTCTCTATTTCACACATTTTTCATATGTTTACTTCCACCCTTGACTTTAAACAGTACTGTAGACTGTTGTACTATTAAAAAGTTGTTGCTGAAATAATAATAAAAGTGCATTCAAATAATCATTATAATGAGAGTGTCACAAGATAACATAGCACCCACCATGACACAGGAGAGACATTGTGGATCATGTCCGACAGACCTCGCTGAATGCGGAGAGCAATACGCTCTCTGCATTCAGCATTGCACCATGCAGCTGGTGCAACACCATCCCCTGCAGATTGGCCGCTAGCAGGGGGTGTCAATCAACCCGATTGTATTCGATCTGGTTGAATTGCGGCAATGTATGTCCGCCTCTTCAGAGCAGACGGACAGGTTATGGAGCAGCGGTCTTTACGGAGCTTGAACGATAGGCCCCTATGACTTATCTCCCAACATTTGTCAGGGACTGGGAGGCTTAGACTGAGTGATGGAGACTTGTAGATGGAGTCACAAGAACTTTCTAAAAATTATACTAAATAGGTTGCTTTGTGGGTATCTGGAGAGCAGAGTTGGGTGGACAGTGGTAGGTTTGGGGTGATTTTTTATTTCAGTTTGGAAACCAGGAAATCGCAGAAGGAACAATTGCCAGAGTTCCCAAACTGAGACAATCCCATAATATATTAGACTGCTAGAACTGATTTTTGACAACTAAATCTAACCCTAAATTACCTCAGTGGTGTAGATTCAATAAAATCCATTTTTGAAAATAATATTTCATTCAAAGAAAACTTTATTGCTACATTGCAACTAAAAAAAAAATTGCAGAATTTGTAGATTTGAATATTTATTTATACCCCTTATCACAGCAATGAGTCATGAGCTAAGTACCATTATAATCAATGGTGTCATATCTTTTTCATATCCGTTCACTTCTCGTTGCATGTTCCTCTGTGATGGAAGCTGACAGCACATAAATGCCTTCAATGCTACACAGAGCAAGATGATTCAAAGGATGAAACTTCCTTCAATAAAATGGAGAACTTAAAAATGTACAAAAAACAAACAGTTAAAGCGAAATAAAATAAAAATGGAACTCCCCAGAACATACTTGTTAAGTCCCTTGTTTGTGTCTACGATGTCTCCCTGGCTCCTCTCGTTCTATCCAGAAAGTCTACTTTTCCATAACAAAACAGACATGCAAATATTTTAGACATACAGATATTAACCCGTGTTTCAAACATGTTTCCCAAGTTGTTGCAGTTGTAATTTATTTAACTAATTTGCAACTAGGCTTGATTTTATATGCAAGACATTGTTTATTTGGCATGTAATGCTAATATAAATGTAAATGGCAATACATTCGTATAAAATATAGGTGAAGCAATTTGAATTTCGAATACGATCTCACATCACAAGAATGTCCTTTGCAAACCTTATGAAGACCAGCGTCTTTCTAAAGGTCATGAAATTTAATAAAGTCCCTCTTTACAATCTGTAATTTTCCAAAATATGATGATTCCTCTCTCAGAGGTTTTTAAAAAGATGTATATCAAGGGAATGCATTGTGAACTACGGTACGTTGTCGCAAATATATTCTTATATATGCACAGCCTTAAAATGTAATATGTCAAAGTTTAGATAATCCCTTTATTACCCATTACCCAATTTTGCATAACCAACACGTTATATTAATATAATTTTTACCTCTGTGATTACCTTGTATCTAAGCCTCTGCATACTGCCCCCTTATTTCAGTTCTTTTGACAGACTTGCATTTTAGCCAATCAATGTTGACTCCTAGGTAACTCCATGGGCTTGAGCAGAATGTTATCTATAGGGAACACATGCCCTCTAGTTGTGAAAAAAGTCAAATGCATTCAGATAAGAGGCGGCTTTCAAGGGCTCAGAAATTAGCATATGAACCTACCTAGGTTTTGCTTTCAACTAAGCATACCAAGCGAACAAAGCAAAATTGATGATAAAAGCAAATTGCAAAGTTGTTTAAAATTACACGCCCTATCTAAATTATGAAAGTTTATTTTTGACTAGACTGTCCCTTTAATGGGTCTGGTATTGTTCTTCTGCAGAAAATAAAAAAAAAAAGTAAATCTTATCGGAAAATAATACCAGTTATGTCTTATTTCCTCTGGCAAATTCCTTCTGTTTTGATTTAGAAGAAAAATATCTACATAAAAGTTGCTATCAGATATTCTCTTACTTTCTAAAAGAGGATTTATCAAATAACATGATATGTCAACAACGCAGATGTAAAACTGTAGACACATAGTTAAGCAGGTAGGATAAACATTACTCATGGGAAAGATAGCACACATAAACTCTGTGGAATGCAAATATATCTATATATATACAGTATATATCGTTTACATTTATGCTGATAAAATGTAGTCTCATATTTTAGTGAGATTTCTTTATCTCTTCATGCACTAACCTGATAAAATTTACTACATTATCCAGTGAAATGACTAATGAATCCCAAAGCAAAAACATAATTTATGCTTACCTGATAAATTTATTTCTCTTGTAGTGTATCCAGTCCACGGATCATCCATTACTTATGGGATATTAACTCCTCCCCAACAGGAAGTGCAAGAGGATTCACCCAGCAGAGCTGCTATATAGCTCCTCCCCTAACTGCCATTACCAGTCATTCGACCGAAAACATGCAGAGAAAGGAAAACCATAGGGTGCAGTGGTGACTGTAGTTTAATGGAAAAATTACCTGCCTTAAAGTGACAGGGCGGGCCGTGGACTGGATACACTACAAGAGAAATAAATTTATCAGGTAAGCATAAATTATGTTTTCTCTTGTTAAGTGTATCCAGTCCACGGATCATCCATTACTTATGGGATACCAATACCAAAGCTAAAGTACACGGATGACGGGAGGGACAGGCAGGCTCTTTATACGGAAGGAACCACTGCCTGAAGAACCTTTCTCCCAAAAACAGCCTCCGAAGAAGCAAAAGTGTCAAATTTGTAAAATTTGGAAAAAGTATGAAGAGAAGACCAAGTTGCAGCCTTGCAAATCTGTTCAACAGAAGCCTCATTCTTAAAGGCCCAAGTGGAAGCCACAGCTCTAGTAGAATGTGCTGTAATTCTTTCAGGAGGCTGCTGTCCAGCAGTCTCATAGGCTAACCGTATTATGCTACGAAGCCAAAAGGAGAGAGAGGTAGCCGAAGGTTTTTGACCTCTCCTCTGACCAGAATAAACGACAAACAGGGAAGACGTTTGTCGAAAATCCTTAGTTGCCTGTAGATAAAATTTCAGGGCACGGACTACATCTAGATTGTGTAGCAGACGTTCCTTTTTCGAAGAAGAATTAGGACACAAAGATGGAACCACAATCTCTTGATTGATATTCCTGTTAGTGACCACCTTAGGTAGGAACCCAGGTTTAGTACGCAGAACTACCTTGTCTGAATGAAAAATCAGATAAGGAGAATCACAATGTAAGGCAGATAACTCAGCGACTCTTCGAGCCGAGGAAATTGCCATTAAAAACAGAACTTTCCAAGATAACAACTTGATATCAATGGAATGAAGGGGTTCAAACGGAACCCCCTGTAAAACATTAAGAACTAAGTTCAAACTCCATGGTGGAGCAACAGTTTTAAACACAGGCTTGATCCTAGCTAAAGCCTGACAAAAAGCTTGAACGTCCGGAACTTCTGACAGACGTTTGTGTAAAAGAATGGACAGAGCTGAAATCTGTCCCTTTAAGGAACTAGCGGATAAACCCTTTTCTAAACCTTCTTGTAGAAAAGACAATATCCTCGGAATCCTAACCTTACTCCATGAGTAACTCTTGGATTCGCACCAATATAAGTATTTGCGCCATATCTTATGGTAAATCTTTCTGGTAACAGGCTTCCTAGCCTGTATTAAGGTATCAATAACTGACTCAGAAAAACCACGTTTTGATAAAATCAAGCGTTCAATTTCCAAGCAGTCAGCTTCAGAGAAATTAGATTTTGATGTTTGAAGGGACCCTGGATCAGAAGGCCCTGTTTCAGAGGTAGCGACCAAGGTGGACAGGATGACATGTCCACTAGATCTGCATACCAAGTCCTGCGTGGCCATGCAGGCGCTATTAGAATCACTGATGCTCTCTCCTGTTTGATTCTGGCAATCAATCGAGGAAGCATCGGGAAGGGTGGAAACACATAAGCCATCCCGAAGGTCCAAGGTGCTGTCAAAGCATCTATCAGAACCGCTCCCGGATCCCTGGATCTGGACCCGTAACGAGGAAGCTTGGCGTTCTGTCGAGACGCCATGAGATCTATCTCTGGTTTGCCCCAACGTCGAAGTATTTGGGCAAAGACCTCCGGATGAAGTTCCCACTCCCCCGGATGAAAAGTCTGACGACTTAAGAAATCCGCCTCCCAGTTCTCCACTCCCGGGATGTGGATTGCTGACAGGTGGCAAGAGTGAGACTCTGCCCAGCGAATTATCTTTGATACTTCCATCATTGCTAGGGAGCTTCTTGTCCCTCCCTGATGGTTGATGTAAGCTACAGTCGTGATGTTGTCCGACTGAAACCTGATGAACCCCCGAGTTTTGAACTGGGGCCAAGCCAGAAGGGCATTGAGAACTGCTCTCAATTCCAGAATGTTTATTGGTAGGAGACTCTCCTCCTGATTCCATTGTCCCTGAGCCTTCAGAGAATTCCAGACAGCGCCCCAACCTAGTAGGCTGGCGTCTGTTGTCCAGTCCGGCCTGCTGAATGGCATCCCCCTGGACAGATATGGCCGAGAAAGCCACCATAGAAGAGAATTTCTGGTCTCTTGATCCAGATTCAGAGTAGGGGACAAGTCTGAGTAATCCCCATTCCACTGACTTAGCATGCACAATTGCAGCGGTCTGAGATGTAGGCGTGCAAAGGGTACTATGTCCATTGCTGCTACCATTAAGCCGATCACCTCCATGCATTGAGCTACTGACGGGTGTTGAATGGAATGAAGGACACGGCATGCATTTTGAAGCTTTGTTAACCTGTCTTCTGTCAGGTAAATCTTCATTTCTACAGAATCTATAAGAGTCCCCAAGAAGGGAACTCTTGTGAGTGGAACGAGAGAACTCTTCTTTTCGTTCACCTTCCATCCATGCGACCTTAGAAATGCCAGTACTAACTCTGTATGAGACTTGGCAGTTTGAAAGCTTGAAGCTTGTATCAGAATGTCGTCTAGGTACGGAGCTACCGCAATTCCTCTCGGTCTTAGTACCGCCAGAAGAGCACCCAGAACCTTTGTGAAGATTCTCGGAGCCGTAGCCAATCCGAATGGAAGAGCTACAAACTGGTAATGCCTGTCTAGAAAGGCAAACCTTAGATACCGGTAATGATCTTTGTGAATCGGTATGTGAAGGTAAGCATCCTTTAAATCCACTGTGGTCATGTACTGACCCTTTTGGATCATGGGTAAAATTGTCCGAATAGTCTCCATTTTAAACGATGGAACTCTTAGGAATTTGTTTAGGATCTTTAAATCCAGGATTGGCCTGAAAGTTCCCTCTTTTTTGGGAACCACAAACAGATTTGAGTAAAACCCTTGTCCCTGTTCCGACCGTGGAACTGGATGGATTACTCCCATTAATAAAAGCTCTTGTACGCAGCTTAGAAACGCCTCTTTCTTTATTTGGTTTGTTGACAACCTTGACAGATGAAATCTCTCTCTTGGGGGAGAGTATTTGAAGTCCAGAAGGTATCCCTGAGATATTATCTCTAGCGCCCAGGGATCCTGGACATCTCTTGCCCAAGCCTAGTCGAAGAGAGAAAGTCTGCCCCCCACTAGATCCGTTCCCGGATCGGGGGCCCTCAATTCATGCTGTTTTAGGGGCACCAGCAGGTTTCCTGGCCTGCTTGCCCTTGTTCCAGGACTGGTTAGGTCTCCAGCCTTGTCTGTAGCGAGCAACAGATCCTTCTTGTTTTGGAGCAGAGGAAGTTGATGCTGCTCCTGCTTTGAAATTCTGAAAGGAACGAAAATTAGATTGTCTAGCCTTAGGTTTGGCTCTGTCTTGAGGCAGGGCATGGCCTTTACCTCCTGTAATCTCAGCGATAATTTCTTTCAATCCGGGCCCGAATAAGGTCTGCCCTTTGAAAGGTATATTAAGTAATTTAGACTTAGAAGTAACGTCAGCTGACCAGGATTTTAGCCACAGTGCTCTGCGCACCTGAATGGCGAATCCGGAATTCTTAGCCGTAAGCTTAGTTAAATGTACTACGGCATCTGAAATAAATGAGTTAGCTAATTTAAGAGCTTTAAGCCTGTGTGTAATCTCATCTAATGGAGCTGATTCAAGTGTCCCTTCCAGAGACTCAAACCAAAATGCTGCTGCAGCCGTGACAGGCGCAATGCATGCAAGGGGTTGCAATATAAAACCTTGTTGAACAAACATTTTCTTAAGGTAACCCTCTAACTTTTTATCCATTGGATCTGAAAAGGCACAGCTATCCTCCACCGGGATAGTGGTACGCTTAGCTAAAGTAGAAACTGCTCCCTCCACCTTAGGGATCGTTTGCCATAAGTCCCGTGTGGTGGTGTCTATTGGAAACATCTTTCTAAATATCGGAGGGGGTGAGAACGGCACACCGGGTCTATCCCACTCCTTAGTAACAATTTCAGTAAGTCTCTTAGGTATAGGAAAAACGTCAGTACTCGACGGTACCGCAAAATATTTATCCAACCTACACATTTTTTCTGGTATTGCAACTGTGTTACAATCATTCAGAGCCGCTAACACCTCCCCTAGTAATACACGGAGGTTTTCCAGCTTAAATTTAAAATTTGAAATATCTGAATCCAATCTGTTTGGATCAGAACCGTCAGCCGCAGAATGAAGCTCTCCGTCCTCATGTTCTGCAAGTTGTGACGCAGTATCTGACATGGCCCTAACATTATCAGCGCACTCTGTTCTCACCCCAGAGTGATCACGCTTACCTCTTAGTTCTGGTAATTTAGCCAAAACTTCAGTCATAACAGTAGCCATATCCTGTAATGTGATTTGTAATGGCCGCCCAGATGTACTCGGCGCCACAATATCACGCACCCCCCGAGCGGGAGATGCAGGTACTGACACGTGAGGCGAGTTAGTCGGCATAACTCTCCCCTCGTTGTTTGGTGAAATGTGTTCAATTTGTACAGATTGACTTTTATTTAAAGTAGCATCAATACAGTTAGTACATAAATTTCTATTGGGCTCCACTTTGGCATTAGCACATATAGCACAGATGTCTTCCTCTGAATCAGACATGTTTAACACACTAGCAAATAAACTAGCAACTTGGAAATACTTTTCAAGTAATTTACTATAATATGAAAACGTACTGTGCCTATAAGAAGCACAGAAAGAGTTATGACAGTTGAAAGTTAATAAACTGAAAGGTTATAGCATCAAATCTTTGTAAAAAACACAATTTTAGCAAAGGCTTGTTCCCATTAGCGAAGGATAATTAACCCTGATAGCAGAAAAAAAAGTTACAGAAATAAACGTTTTTTATCACAGTCAACTACAATCTCACAGCTCTGCTGTGAATGATTACCTCCCTGAAAACAAGTTTTGAAGACCCCTGAGTTCTGTAGAGATGAACCGGATCATGCAGGAAATACAATGAGATTCTGACTGAATTTTTTGACCTCCCCCTCACACACAACAGTGAGAGAGATCAGTAAATTGTCATAAATTAAATAAAACAACTGCCAAGTGGAAAAAATAATGCCCAAAACATTTTATTCACCCAGTACCTCAGAAAATGAAACGATTTTACATGCCAGCAAAAAACGTTTAACATAAATTAAGTGTTATTAAAGAGCCTGTTGCCAGTCCCTGCAAATTAGGCTAAAGTCTTATGCACACAGTATAATTCCAGTGAAGTGCCATTCCCCAGAATACTGAAGTGTAAAATATACATACATGACAGCCTGATACCAGTTGCTGCTACTGCATTTAAGGCTGAGTTTACATTATATCGGTATGGCAGAATTTTCTCATCAATTCCATTGTCAGAAAATAATAAGCTGCTACATACCTCTTTGCAGATTAATCTGCCCGCTGTCCCCTGATCTGAAGTTTACCTCTCCTCAGATGGCCGAGAAACAGCAATATGATCTTAACTACGCCGGCTAAAATCATAGTAAAAACTCAGGTAGATTCTTCTTCAAATTCTACCAGAGAAGGAATAACACACTCCGGTGCTATTATAAAATAACAAACTTTTGATTGAAGGTATAAAACTAAATATAATCACCATAGTCCTCTCACACATCCTATCTAGTCGTTGGGTGCAAGAGAATGACTGGTAATGGCAGTTAGGGGAGGAGCTATATAGCAGCTCTGCTGGGTGAATCCTCTTGCACTTCCTGTTGGGGAGGAGTTAATATCCCATAAGTAATGGATGATCCGTGGACTGGATACACTTAACAAGAGAAATAATCTTAGTACAAATCCAAACCTAAAATCCAAACCCAAATCACTAAATGCTAGATAACAATTAACGTGTTAACTTTTGCATGAGACCGATATCGGGTGTTTTCGTAATTTTGCTCACAACCAAAATTGCGTGCATATTGCAAGTTGAAAGTAAATGCGATAGCAAAATATATATTTCTCTATATATGTGTATATACAGTACCTATACAGGTATATCTATTCCAATAGCTATATAGGTATAGATATCTATTTTACATTAACAGTATCACATATATAGAGAAATATATATTTAATAATAAAAAACATAATTTATGCTTACCTGATAAATTTATTTCTCTTGTAGTGTATCCAGTCCACGGATCATCCATTACTTATGGGATATTAACTCCTCCCCAACAGGAAGTGCAAGAGGATTCACCCAGCAGAGCTGCTATATAGCTCCTCCCCTAACTGCCATTACCAGTCATTTGACCGAAAACATGCAGAGAAAGGAAAACCATAGGGTGCAGTGGTGACTGTAGTTTAATGGAAAAATTACCTGCCTTAATGTGACAGGGCGGGCCGTGGACTGGATACACTACAAGAGAAATAAATTTATCAGGTAAGCATAAATTATGTTTTCTCTTGTTAAGTGTATCCAGTCCACGGATCATCCATTACTTATGGGATACCAATACCAAAGCTAAAGTACACGGATGACGGGAGGGACAGGCAGGCTCTTTATACGGAAGGAACCACTGCCTGAAGAACCTTTCTCCCAAAAACAGCCTCCGAAGAAGCAAAAGTGTCAAATTTGTAAAATTTGGAAAAAGTATGAAGAGAAGACCAAGTTGCAGCCTTGCAAATCTGTTCAACAGAAGCCTCATTCTTAAAGGCCCAAGTGGAAGCCACAGCTCTAGTAGAATGTGCTGTAATTCTTTCAGGAGGCTGCTGTCCAGCAGTCTCATAGGCTAACCGTATTATGCTACGAAGCCAAAAGGAGAGAGAGGTAGCCGAAGGTTTTTGACCTCTCCTCTGACCAGAATAAACGACAAACAGGGAAGACGTTTGTCGAAAATCCTTAGTTGCCTGTAGATAAAATTTCAGGGCACGGACTACATCTAGATTGTGTAGCAGACGTTCCTTTTTCGAAGAAGGATTAGGACACAAAGATGGAACCACAATCTCTTGATTGATATTCCTGTTGGTGACCACCTTAGGTAGGAACCCAGGTTTAGTACGCAGAACTACCTTGTCTGAATGAAAAATCAGATAAGGAGAATCACAATGTAAGGCAGATAACTCAGAGACTCTTCGAGCCGAGGAAATCGCCATTAAAAACAGAACTTTCCAAGATAACAACTTGATATCAATGGAATGAAGGGGTTCAAACGGAACCCCCTGTAAAACATTAAGAACTAAGTTCAAACTCCATGGTGGAGCAACAGTTTTAAACACAGGCTTGATCCTAGCTAAAGCCTGACAAAAAGCTTGAACGTCCGGAACTTCTGACAGACGTTTGTGCAAAAGAATGGACAGAGCTGAAATCTGTCCCTTTAAGGAACTAGCGGATAAACCCTTTTCTAAACCTTCTTGTAGAAAAGACAATATCCTCGGAATCCTAACCTTACTCCATGAGTAACTCTTGGATTCACACCAATATAAGTATTTACGCCATATCTTATGGTAAATCTTTCTGGTAACAGGCTTCCTAGCCTGTATTAAGGTATCAATAACTGACTCAGAAAAACCACGTTTTGATAAAATCAAGCGTTCAATTTCCAAGCAGTCAGCTTCAGAGAAATTAGATTTTGATGTTTGAAGGGACCCTGGATCAGAAGGTCCTGTTTCAGAGGTAGCGACCAAGGTGGACAGGATGACATGTCCACTAGATCTGCATACCAAGTCCTGCGTGGCCATGCAGGCGCTATTAGAATCACTGATGCTCTCTCCTGTTTGATTCTGGCAATCAATCGAGGAAGCATCGGGAAGGGTGGAAACACATAAGCCATCCCGAAGGTCCAAGGTGCTGTCAAAGCATCTATCAGAACCGCTCCCGGATCCCTGGATCTGGACCCGTAACGAGGAAGCTTGGCGTTCTGTCGAGACGCCATGAGATCTATCTCTGGTTTGCCCCAACGTCGAAGTATTTGGGCAAAGACCTCCGGATGAAGTTCCCACTCCCCCGGATGAAAAGTCTGACGACTTAAGAAATCCGCCTCCCAGTTCTCCACTCCCGGGATGTGGATTGCTGACAGGTGGCAAGAGTGAGACTCTGCCCAGCGAATTATCTTTGATACTTCCATCATTGCTAGGGAGCTTCTTGTCCCTCCCTGATGGTTGATGTAAGCTACAGTCGTGATGTTGTCCGACTGAAACCTGATGAACCCCCGAGTTGTTAACTGGGGCCAAGCCAGAAGGGCATTGAGAACTGCTCTCAATTCCAGAATGTTTATTGGTAGGAGACTCTCCTCCTGATTCCATTGTCCCTGAGCCTTCAGAGAATTCCAGACAGCGCCCCAACCTAGTAGGCTGGCGCCTGTTGTTACAATTGTCCAGTCCGGCCTGCTGAATGGCATCCCCCTGGACAGATGTGGCCGAGAAAGCCACCATAGAAGAGAATTTCTGGTCTCTTGATCCAGATTCAGAGTATGGGACAAGTCTGAGTAATCCCCATTCCACTGACTTAGCATGCACAATTGCAGCGGTCTGAGATGTAGGCGTGCAAAGGGTACTATGTCCATTGCTGCTACCATTAAGCCGATCACCTCCATGCATTGAGCTACTGACGGGTGTTGAATGGAATGAAGGACACGGCATGCATTTTGAAGCTTTGTTAACCTGTCTTCTGTCAGGTAAATCTTCATTTCTACAGAATCTATAAGAGTCCCCAAGAAGGGAACTCTTGTGAGTGGAAAGAGAGAACTCTTCTTTTCGTTCACCTTCCATCCATGCGACCTTAGAAATGCCAGTACTAACTCTGTATGAGACTTGGCAGTTTGAAAGCTTGAAGCTTGTATCAGAATGTCGTCTAGGTACGGAGCTACCGCAATTCCTCGCGGTCTTAGTACCGCCAGAAGAGCACCCAGAACCTTTGTGAAGATTCTCGGAGCCGTAGCCAATAGGAATGGAAGAGCTACAAACTGGTAATGCCTGTCTAGAAAGGCAAACCTTAGATACCGGTAATGATCTTTGTGAATTGGTATGTGAAGGTAAGCATCCTTTAAATCCACTGTGGTCATGTACTGACCCTTTGGATCATGGGTAAAATTGTCCGAATAGTTTCCATTTTGAACGATGGAACTCTTAGGAATTTGTTTAGGATCTTTAAATCCAAGATTGGCCTGAAAGTTCCCTCTTTTTTGGGAACCACAAACAGGTTTGAGTAAAACCCTTGTCCTTGTTCCGACCGCGGAACCGGATGGATCACTCCCATTAATAAAAGATCTTGTACGCAGCGTAGAAACGCCTCTTTCTTTATTTGGTTTGTTGACAACCTTGACAGATGAAATCTCCCTCTTGGGGGAGAGAATTTGAAGTCTAGAAGGTATCCCTGAGATATGATCTCTAACGCCAAGGGATCCTGGACATCTCTTGCCCAAGCCTGGGCGAAGAGAGAAAGTCTGCCCCCCACTAGATCCGTTCCCGGATCGGGGGCCCTCGATTCATGCTGTCTTAGGGGCAGCAGCAGGTTTCCTGGCCTGCTTGCCCTTGTTCCAGGACTGGTTAGGTCTCCAGCCTTGTCTGTAGCGAGCAACAGCTCCTTCCTGTTTTGGTGCAGAGGAAGTTGATGCTGCTCCTGCTTTGAAATTACGAAAGGAATGAAAATTAGACTGTCTAGCCTTAGGTTTGGCTCTGTCTTGAGGCAGGGCATGGCCTTTACCTCCTGTAATGTCAGCGATAATTTCTTTCAACCCGGGCCCGAATAAGGTCTGCCCTTTGAAAGGTATATTAAGCAATTTAGATTTAGAAGTAACGTCAGCTGACCAGGATTTTAGCCACAGTGCTCTGCGTGCCTGAATGGCGAATCCGGAATTCTTAGCCGTAAGTTTAGTTAAATGTACCACGGCATCTGAAATAAATGAGTTAGCTAACTTAAGGGCTTTAAGCTTGTGTGTAATCTCATCTAATGGAGCTGATTCAAGTGTCTCTTCCAGAGACTCAAACCAAAATGCTGCTGCAGCCGTGACAGGCGCAATGCATGCAAGAGGTTGCAATATAAAACCTTGTTGAACAAACATTTTCTTAAGGTAACCCTCTAACTTTTTATCCATTGGATCTGAAAAGGCACAGCTATCCTCCACCGGGATAGTGGTACGCTTAGCTAAAGTAGAAACTGCTCCCTCCACCTTAGGGACCGTTTGCCATAAGTCCCGTGTGGTGGTGTCTATTGGAAACATCTTTCTAAATATCGGAGGGGGTGAGAACGGCACACCGGGTCTATCCCACTCCTTAGTAACAATTTCAGTAAGTCTCTTAGGTATAGGAAAAACGTCAGTACTCGCCGGTACCACAAAATATTTATCCAACCTACACATTTTCTCTGGTATTGCAACTGTGTTACAATCATTCAGAGCCGCTAACACCTCCCCTAGTAATACACGGAGGTTTTCCAGCTTAAATTTAAAATTTGAAATATCTGAATCCAGTTTGTTTGGATCAGAACCGTCACCCGCAGAATGAAGCTCTCCGTCCTCATGTTCTGCAAATTGTGACGCAGTGTCTGACATGGCCCTAATATTATCAGCGCACTCTGTTCTCACCCCAGAGTGATCACGCTTACCTCTTAGTTCTGGTAATTTAGCCAAAAACTTCAGTCATAACAGTAGCCATATCCTGTAATGTGATTTGTAATGGCCGCCCAGATGTACTCGGCGCTACAATATCACGCACCTCCCGAGCGGGAGATGCAGGTACTGACACGTGAGGCGAGTTAGTCGGCATAACTCTCCCCTCGTTGTTTGGTGAAATATGTTCAATTTGTACAGATTGACTTTTATTTAAAGTAGCATCAATACAGTTAGTACATAAATTTCTATTGGGCTCCACTTTGGCTTTAGCACATATAGCACAGATATCTTCCTCTGAATCAGACATGTTTAACACACTAGCAAATAAACTAGCAACTTGGAAATACTTTTCAAGTAATTTACTATAATATGAAAACGTACTGTGCCTATAAGAAGCACAGAAAAAGTTATGACAGTTGAAAATTAATAAACTGAAAAGTTATAGCATCAAATCTTTGTAAAAAACACAATTTTAGCAAAGGATTGCTCCCATTAGCAAAGGATAACTAACCCTGATAGCAGAAAAAAAAAAATACAGAAATAAACGTTTTTTTATCACAGTCAACTACAATCTCCCAGCTCTGCTGTGAGTGATTACCTCCCTCAAAACAAGTTTTGAAGACCCCTGAGTTCTGTAGAGATGAACCGGATCATGCAGGGAAGACAATAAACTTCTGACTGAATTTTTTGATGCGTAGCAAAAGCGCCAAAAAAGGCCCCTCCCCCTCACACATAACAGTGAGAGAGATCAGTAAACTGTCATAAATTAAATAAAACGACTGCCAAGTGGAAAAAATAGTGCCCAAAACATTTTTTCACCCAGTACCTCAGAAAATTAAACGATTTTACATGCCAGCAAAAAACGTTTAACATTAATAAATTGAGTGTTATTAAAAAGCCTGTTGCTAGTCCCTGCAAATTAGGCTAAAGTTTTATGCATACAGTATTATCCCAGTGAAGTGCCATTCCCCAGAATACTGAAGTGTAAAATATACATACATGACAGCCTGATACCAGTTGCTGCTACTGCATTTAAGGCTGAGTTTACATTATATCAGTATGGCAGAATTTTCTCATCAATTCCATTGTCAGAAAATAATAAGCTGCTACATACCTCTTTGCAGATTAATCTGCCCGCTGTCCCCTGATCTGAAGTTTACCTCTCCTCAGATGGCCGAGAAACAGCAATATGATCTTAACTACTCCGGCTAAAATCATAGAAAAACTCAGGTAGATTCTTCTTCAAATTCTACCAGAGAAGGAATAACACACTCCGGTGCTATTATAAAATAACAAACTTTTGATTGAAGGTATGAAACTAAGTATAATCACCACAGTCCTCTCACACATCCTATCTATTCGTTGGGTGCAAGAGAATGACTGGTAATGGCAGTTAGGGGAGGAGCTATATAGCAGCTCTGCTGGGTGAATCCTCTTGCACTTCCTGTTGGGGAGTAGTTAATATTCCATAAGTAATGGATGATCCGTGGACTGGATACACTTAACAAGAGAAATTTCATTTTTAATCAGGTCTTATCGAGATAATTGACATTCCCCACTCATGCGTGATTGGCCATACGTGAGAAGGGGCTGCATTGTCCAAGACACGAGGCCGGACAGATGATGTGTATGATAGCGAACCTTGTCTGCCCGGCAATTGATAAATGGAACTCAAAGAATTTGCAAAAAATAATGAGATGACACCACTCCAAATCTAATGCTCGTGAACCATCCAGTGTCCATTCTTTTTTTTTTTTTCTTTCTTTTTTTTACAGATTTCTTTTGCCCTATATTGTGCCCCATATCTCCCCAGTTTTAGTCTCCCTCGTTTTTTTTTGCTCCTATTTTTCTTAAAATGTTATTAAAGGGACATTAAATTGCTGGGTACAACTATAATAGTATGATTAATAATCATGCTATTGTCTTTTCCATTTTGTCTACAAATCTCTTCAAAGTTATTTTCTTCCATCTTGGAATTAATGTATTATCTTACCCTGTGACAGAAGCAGTGCACATCCACAGACCAGTCATATTGTTGTGTTTTTGACAAGCTTTATTGTAAACTTCAGTTTAGTGTATACAACTTAGAGTGGCAGCTGTACATTTTTTGCAGTGGTTGTATTGCTCTATATTATTTCTGAGGGCTTTTTTTTTTTATATTTATGTAATGTTTAATCCGTATAAAAAACTGCAAATATATACATCTACTACTTTCTGTTTTCTATTGTGCAAGCTAACACAAAGTGCATGGTACAACCAGTAGCATGACTGATCTGTGAGAGTGCATTGCTTCTGCTACAGGATGCAACAAAATGGCGGTGCCCATTACGAAGATGAAAAGCTTTACCAACTGGCTTCTGTAATGGGTTAAAGCAAGATAACTGGCTTCTGTAATGGCTTTAAAGAGAGCTGCAGGTAAAGGAGGAAAACAATAGCATTGTGAGTGGTAACCATACTACTGTAGTTGTACCCAGCAGTTTAGGTAAATTTAACTACAGTGAATCATTTGTCCAAGTTCCAAATTTAGGTAAAAACTATATAATCTCCGCTACCAAACTTTCCCCCAAATTCTTCTTCAATGTTTTTCCTCTAACACTAGTACTCCCTAAAAAGTTTTGCCTATCTCTAGTCCCTGATTTTTCCACTTATCTTCTCATAGATTTGAATTATTCCACAAAACAGCTCTCATTGCAATCTTTAATGAGGCCTATTTTGTACCTGATGATGTCACATAATGACTGACATCTGATGAGGAACCTTCAAGTGTAAATAACAGAGAATGGAAATATAATGCATGTGCAGTAACATTTCCCTATGTTTATAATGGGACTTTACTGTTTTATAAAGATTTATCAAAAATGGTTGTGGTGATTAAGCATGGTTATTCAAGGTGAATGCTGACAAAAAAATCTACCAACCTGGTGTAATGGAATGCTCGCTTGACCAATGTGTGCAAAGTTATGAGATCAATGCCATAAAGGATTAAGAATTTTACATAACAAATCATTTTATACTACAACTCACTATGTTCTGCTGTAGCCCAGGTATATGCATTATGGACCCACATTCCATTACACCATAAGGAAATATTGTAGCAGATTGGTTCATGTTATGCTTGGTTTTCTAAGCAATTGCAACCTATTAGAAGAGTTGCAGTCAGAAATATTGAGTTAAACATATAAAAGCAAATTAAAAATATAACAAACGTTCACAGGCGCAAACAAAACACGGTCAAAGCGAAAGTAAAACATGTCAGTCAGCTAATCCAGTTTTGATGATGAATACGTTTGAATACTTTTTTCACCTAACCTTTAATATCAATTTATAATGAGTTGAATTAATAACTATTATAATAATTTTATAATTTAACATTCAAACGTAATCGTAAATTAAAGTTCTGATCATATTTATAATGATTTCAATTTCCCTTCTTTTACAGCCTCTAACTTACAGTAGTCTCCTAGATTTGCTTACAAGGTAATTCATCTGAATAATCTCTCCAATCAAGATAATGGGGCCGATTTATCATCGGTCTGTCCGACATGATCCGCTCAGCGGATCATGTCCGACAGACATTGATGAATGTCGACAGCATACGCTGCAATGCCGCCCCCTGCATATTCACGACCACTAGCAGGGGGTGTCAATCAGCCCGATTGTATAAGATCGGGCGGATTGATGTCTGCAGCCTCAGAACAGGCGGACCAGTTATGGAGCAGTGTTCTTAAGACCGCTGCTTCATAACTGCTGTTTCCGGCGAGCCTGCAGGCTCGTGCGGAAACTGGGGCAACAAGCTACATTCTGAGGTTGATAATTCGGCCCCATTGGATTGAATTATGTATTATATCTGTTGTGCTTTTCTGGAATTGTTTCTAACTCTCATTGTAGGAAGCGCATGAGAGCATGCGCGAAACATGTCAGATAATATGAAGCTGCTGCTATCCACTATCTGCTGAATAAACTCATCCTGACATTTGGCTTCCAGTCCGGTATTTTGTCTCTTTTTCCTATGTTCTCATTGTAATATCCTAATTTACTGTCAGCCCCTCTGCTCTGATTCAAACGACTCCTCCCCTATACATTATTACAAGAAATCTTCATCTTGCTTCTGTCTTCTTTTAAAGCTTCTAAACTTACACCAGACCCCCAGATTTGTGAGCCCTAGCCCTCCATCTTTGCCCACCCGCACCCAGGTGTTTTACTTCATTATAACACCTCTTAACAGTAATTAGCTACAGCTTTCACTAATGATCCAGGATATAAAATCTACATCACATTCACAGCCTCTATACTAACACTCTTCCATATTCTGCTACACTTTTCAAACCTCATTTGCTCACTCACCACACAATTTATTTCCTTAGCGTTCCCTATGAAATCACTCAGTTCACACTGCCTTATATCAGACTTATTTACCATCTCCCTTACCTTCAGTGTCTATCCCCTCTTCTTTAGATTGTAAGCTTGAGAACCACTATGCTTGTAGGCCACTTTGTATCTAAGTAAGTGAACTACTATTGATTGTTCTCAAGGGCAGGGCATTCCTCTCCTTTTGTATAACTTAAATAAATCAATTATTGCACAAATGTAACTTATTCTAATTGTACTTGTTAGTGTATGTAATGTTTTGAACTTTGTATAGATCTGCGTAATTTGTTGTCACTTTATAAATGACTGATTGGAGAAGACATGGTTCCCAGCTACGGAACGCCCAACCACATTTAGGGCTTACGAAGCGTCATACTCTGCCCTCATTTAAAGGGACACTGAACCCAAATGTTTTCTTTTGTGATTCAGATAGAGCATGCAATTTTAAGCAACTTTGTAATTTACTCCTATTATCAATTTGTCTTCATTCTCTTGGTATCTTGGTATGCAAGAATGTAAGTTTAGATGCCGGCCCATTTTTGGTGAACAACCTGGGTTGTTCTTGCTGATTGGTGGATAAATTCACCCACCAATAAACAAGTGCTGTCCAGGGTACTGCACCAAAAAATAGCTTAGATGCCTTGTTTTTCAAATAAAGATAGCAAGAGAACGAAGAAAAAATGATAATAGCAGTAAATTAGAAAAATTGCATGCTCTATCTGAATCACAAGAGAAAAAATTTGGGTTCAGCGTCCCTTTAACATTGCACAAGCACTAGCTTCCCCCCTGATGTCACACACTCAATTGCACAAGAGCAATTATAGATTGGAAAAGCTACCTTAATAAAAATATATTTTCACCCCATTTTACAAACACAAAGCAGAAAGTCAACAGTGATGTAGCTTATAAAATTCATGCAAAAATAACAATAATTTATGATCTACAGCAGACCTCAAGTTTATTATGCTATCATAGAACGTTGTATTGCAGGTGAAAGGACAACATAATATAATATTGTACAGAGGTAATAACTAGTATTGTGTGCTAATAACAATCTTTAAAACCTTGTCAATCACTAAAATCTAGGGCTCTGTAACATTCTACAGCCCTTTATACATCATGTGCACTGTATTCCTATATTATATACTGTATATAGGCAAAAAAAACAACACTTTCTTTATCCTTTGTTATTATTATGATCTTGTACAAATGATTCACCATTAAGCAAAGGATTTTCTTTTGTTTTGGAAGTCATCCAAGTAACAAACATAGAAAACAAACTACGATCGTTAAATGTTTATTTAGAGATGAGATGCGGTCATACAGTATAGTATTAAAAGAATACCATTATTAGTAGTCTATAAATATATTCATTAATTTTTAGTCTACTGTGTCACCTGAAAATTCATCAGTTCCTAATAAACGAAGTCATTGTATCAAGCAAAACCCAAAAGGTGTTCCGCTTCACTAACTTCATTAGTTAATGTCCCTTGCTCGAAAGAAGAAAAAAAGGAATTCTGGTCACTTGGGGATCTCTTAATGTAATGTCTAATGTAATGTAATTGCGAAGTATAGCTACCACTTAATTTGAAAAAAAAAATACTCTTAATGCAAGAGTTGCCTTTCTCATTACTTGACTTCATCCAGTAAATGCTTGTGCCATATTTAGACTTGCTTTTTCCTAAACCTATCAACCTGATGTCCATTAAAAACTCATTTACAGTTATGAAACTGGGGCAAAAAGCAACTGAAAAAGAATTGAAGCTGATTTACTAAGAGGAAAACGGTCCACCATTTTTTAAAATAAAATAGGATCTAATTTTTTTAAAAATATAAAATGTTATCTTCTTAGAATAATTCTTATATCTTAAAGGGGTTGAAGATCTAAGGATGTTTTCAAATAATGTGAAAAAAAAGTGCTTTATTAAATAAACAAGCTAAGAATTACGCGCATTAACGAGCAGTAGCCTCAGTGAAGGCAACACGGTGAAGCAATTTGGCATTTTGACCTAGGTTACATTTATAGATGAATTTTACGAACATATAGTATTTAAGTAGATATTTATGTGTATGTAGTATTTTATTTAGGTGACCTAATGTTTAGGATTAGCTGACTGTAACATAGCGGCTGTCTTGAATGTATTTTTTGCTGCCAACCAGCAGTTCCCTGCAACTGTTTGCAATGATCTTCAGAGTATGTGGTGGTTTGCATCTCCAGAGTAGCCCTGCTGACCTTTAGCACTGTACTGATTGGCTAGTGTCAGATTTAAAGGTGTTTTAACACCTAAAAGGTCAGCAGTATGTCACATGCGTTTCCAATATATTTCAAGGCACTACCAGTGGAAATTGCATTTTCAACAGGTCATTGTGTTCTGGCTCTTGTACCCATCCATGAGCCTGCCAATTGCGGTTCTGCTTCAAAGTTGCTGACCTTTCTCATTATTTTCCTGACCACAAGACTGCCAAGTTTTATCCAATGTGTTTCAAGTTAAAGGACCAATAAATATACTAGATTTGCATAATCAACAAACGCATGATAACAAGACAATGCAATAGCACTTAGGGGTCGATTTACCAACCCCCGTATCGGCCCCAATGTAACTGTTTCCACGCTAGCCTTCTTAAGACCGATGCTCCTTTACTCGTCCACTGCCTCTGAGGCCGCATACATCAATCTGCTTGATTGAATATGATCGGGTTGATTGACAACCCTTGCTAGCGGCCAATTGACGGCGAATCTGCAGGGAGCGACATTGCACAAGCAGTTCACCTCCTGCTTCCAAGCTTCTGGCCCTGTCCATTCATGACCATAAAACTGCAGACTCCTGTTAAGTGTTGTTTCTGAGCTTGTCAATTATGAGATTGACAAGTCCTTTTTTGCTTTAAATTTGCTTACCCTATCTGTTAGTGCACTTTAGCAAGTGATCCAGATCACATGTCTTCCAGGTCCAGTTCAGGAGTTTCTAGTTACACGAGGAGTGAGAGTAAAAAATGAAAATAAAAAAAATGGAATCACAAAAGCTAAATATTAAAGGTGCAGAGGTTTATTTTTTATCCTTATTCTCCCTTGTTTATCTCGTTCCTTGTTCTACAAAGAGCACAGGGCATGTAAAAATGTGCAATTTTACAGAGCAAGGTGCTACTTTTCAAATTTATTGCATCAGGCACTATCAAAAATGTTTTGGTGCTACAGTAATGACTGGAGTGTACAGAGGTGCCTGTTCATTTCTTACCTCTACTATAACTTGGACCTCTATTCAAGCTGTGGCCATCAGCCACAATTTTATTCTCCATACCTAATGATCTAAATGTATTTATTTAATAATTTATTTACTCAATATGCTTATAAACACATTTCATTTGTTATTATGTTAAATGGATGCCCTATACCAGCTTTACTCATCTTTTACTTCAAGGAGGAGTCCATTAGTTTGGTACATGTGAGAAAGGACCCCTAATGACATACATCTTTTTAAATTTAATTTAAAGGGATATTCAACACCAAAACTGTTATTGTTTAAAAAGATAGATATTCCCTTTATTGCCCATTCCCCAGTTTTGCATAACTATCACGGTTATATTAATATACTTTTTACCTCTGTGATTACCTTGTATCTAAACCTCTGCAGACTGACCCTTATCTTATATTTGACAGACTTGCATTTTAGCCAATCAGTGCTCTCTCATAAGTAACTCCACAGCATGAACACGTTATCTATATGGCACACACGAACTGTGAAAAACTGTCAAAAGCATTCAGATAAGAGATAGCCTTCAAGGACTTAGAAATTAGCATATGAGCCTACCTAGGTTTAGCTTTCAACTAAGAATACCAATAGAACAAAGCAAATTTGATGATAAAAGTAAATTGGAAAGTTGTTTAAATTACATGCCCTGTCTGAATCATGAAAGTTAAATTTGTGTCTAAACTGTCCCTTTTGCAAAATGTAGATTGATGACTCCATCTTCAGTTCTTTGTTTGAATTCTTGTTCATGGAATATATGCTATGCACAGTAAAAGCTATCACTGAAACAGTCATTTCATTTCATTTACAAATGCTTAATGTGAATTTTAATTTTGACTACAATATTCCTTTAATTAAAAATGAAAAATAATACTACAAAAATTTCAATGTCTGTTTTTATGAAGAATTAATTGACACACATTTCCTAAACCCACATTTCAAATTTGCATATTACAGTTTCTCATATATATATACAAAAAGTGAAAGAGGAGTCTATGGGGCATATGTATCAAGGTCTGGCGGACCTGATCCGACACTGCAGATCAGGTCTGCCAGACCTCGCTGAATACGGCGAGCAATACGCTCGCCATATTCAACATTACACCAGCAGCTCACAATCTATCTTTTAAAACAAAAACTGGGGAATGGGTAATAAAGGGATTATCTATCTTTTAAAACAATATCAATTCTATGGTAGACTGTCCCTTTAAGGAGTGTGTTCCTCAACTGCAAATTTTCCTACTTAATTTACAGCGTCAAATTTAATTTAAACATTTATTTTGTATGCAGGTCTTAGGCAACGCAATGCTTAATTCCTTATATATGTCCAATTTAATTAAAACATTTATTTTGTATGTAGGTCGTTTACAATGCAATGCTTAATTCCTTATATATGTCCATTTTTTTTATAATATTTTTTTGTAATAATAAAATAAGCTGGCTTAGTATTAGAGAAATATGTGGGTAGAGATCTACGTAGAGCTTATTTCAATTTGTACTGGTTATCTACCTAGTCCTTAAAATGCTGAATAAAATGGTTTTCTGCGTGACATCTATGAATACCGCCCACCTATTTTCTAAACGTTGTTGTAAACAAGTAATTTTTTTATGATTTTGTTAGTTGAATCCTCAGGTTAAATATTTCAACTCATACATACTTAGAATAAGTTAATGAATTCAAATTCATCCATCTTTCAAAGCTTCATTTGTCCGAGACTGTAATAAATCTGAAAACTTGTATAAAAAAGAAAAAATTGACTCATTTTTAATAGGGTGATCTCTTCATTTGTATTAGGGTTAAATACAATATTCAGTAGCCTTTTATTACAAACTATTCTTCTACAGAAATGCAATGTCCCAGGGAGGTGAATTAGGTACTCCCTTTATACTATTGATCTTAATATCTTCATTCCATTAATATGTGCTTTATGACACCAATAAAAAAGAATACTGCCGACTGCTAACAATAGACTTTCTTAACTTTGTAACCGGAGCGTTTCATTGAGCATTTTAAAGGATCTATCACAGTCACATTCATTTTATCACCATATTTTATGTCTGTGCAGTGATCCCCAAATTCTAATTAATTGAACATATTATAGTTTTCAGGATTCATACTGTTAAGGTCCTTATATCTAAAGAATAGCCTCTTTGTGTGGATATTGTAACAAATGATTGAATACATTTCGAATATTAGAGACTGAGAAATTCCACAAGCTTTTATCATGTACCAAGAATATGCATCGCAGGCCATAATTTGGCTACTAAAAGCCACTGAACCATGTTAATGCGACATAAAACTTATCAAGACGAGTACTTTGTGCGGCGTCAGGAAGCGTAATCAAGGATTTAAAGCAAAGATAAAAAGCATCAAAATACCATTTGAAATTTTGTGCTTTTTTTTTAATAGAATTCAAAAGACACAGTAAGGACTTTCTTTAGCACAATTCTAATACTAATAGATTACTGTGTACTAATAATAATTTATTGACAGTTTTATACGACTTGCGAGAAGTTGAATTTGATGTTTGCAAATTGCAATATTATTAACAGGAAGGGTAGTAATCACATTTTATTATCATTTATTTTATCGAAGCTTGTTCTACAGAGCTGTAAAAAATATTACTATGAATATAAAAGACATCAGAAAAAAAATATGAATTCTGACCCTTGTGTTAAAGATCCTGCATTCATAAGCTAGTGGTTTATGCTATCCCTTCTGTTAAAGTGAAAATCAGGTCATGCAGTGGATAAAAAATATGTATATGGAGTAAGATTAAAATGATGGTAACTTTTGTGCCAATTACAAAAAGAAAATTAAGCATCAAAATAATGCCAGGAGCCTTCTCTGCTGTACCTTTAACCTTTTGTATAGCTGGATGCTTTGCTATGTTTGTAATTGCTCAATAAACTGGACATTTGACATATATCGAAGGATGGGACTTTAGCCTTTTTTGAGCATTTCTATTGAGCGATAATTATGTCTGGATACTAAGCATCAGAATAAGACAGATGACATTTGTCCAAAAACAATTGCACCAAAAATGTGAGTTAAACGAAGGCATAAGTTATATAGCAACTTATTACAAAAAAACCTAAAACATTTTTTAAGGGGTTAATTTATCATATCGGACGAGCGGACATGATTCGCTGTAGTGAATCATGTCCACCCGACATTGCTAAATGCTGACAGCATACGTTATCTGCATTTATCATTGCACAAGCATTTCGTCCTCTGCACATTCACGGATAGTGATGTCGCGAACATAAAAATTTGGGTTCGCGAACGGCGAACGCGAACTTACGCAAAATTTGGGTTCGCGAACCGGGCGAACCGCCATTGACTTCAATGGGCAGGCGAATTTTAAAACCCACAAGGACTCTTTCTGGCCACAATAGTGATAGGAAAAGTTGTTTCAAGGGGACTAACACCTGGACTGTGGCGTGCCGGAGGGTGATCCATGGCAAAACTCTCATGGAAAATTACATAATTGATGCAGAGTCTGGTTTTAATCCATAAAGGGCATAAATCACCTAACATTCCTAAATTGTTTGGAATAACGTGCTTTAAAACATCAGGTATGATGTATTGATCAGGTAGTGTAAGGGTTACGCCCGCTTCACAGTGACAGACCAAACTCCCGCAGCGGGTACAACATCATCATCATCACACCGTACGTCCATGTGTGTAATGCTGCCTGACTGAGACATATCCCTGTTATCTACATCCTCTGGCAATAATGGTTGCGCATCACTCATTTCTTCCAACTGATGTGTAAATAACTCCTCTGACAAATGAAGTGAAGCGGCTGTGGTGCTAGTGTTGGTGGTGGTGGCAGGCGGGCGAGTGGTAACTTGAGAGGTGCCCGAAGCTAAGCTGGAGGAGGATGGTGCGTCAAGGTTCCGAGCGGAAGCTGTAGAAGATTGGGTGTCCTGTGTTAGCCAGTCAACTATGTCCTCAGAAATGTTTGAGTTCGGGGTACGTGGCCTCTGAACACTGGGCATTATTCTAGGGCCAAAGGGAATCACAGCACCATGACCACGACGGCCACTGCGGGGTGGCCTGCCTCTGCCTGTCATTTTTTTTGATTAGTGGTACTATGCGTGCAAGCTACTGTGACAACAGATATGAGTGGAACTGTGCACTGGCAGACGTTGGCAGAGTAGACGCTGTAGGCCTGACACACACGCTTGCAGACAACTAACTGCTATTCAATCTATTACAGTCAAAATTGTATTTTTTTTTTAATGTACACTACTGTTACACCAGATATGAGTTGCACTGGCGTGACACTGTGCCCTGGCAGGCCCTGAAAAATCTGTTACACATCTACAATCACCAAAAAACAACCATGCTAAATAGTTTCTAAATTTTGTCCTGAGTTTAGAAATACCCAATGTTAACATGTTCTTTGCTTTTTTTGCAAGTTATAGGGAAATAAATACAAGAAGCACTTTGCTATTTCAAAACCACTTTTTTCAAAATGAGCGCTAGTTACATTGGAACCCTGATATCTGTCAGGAATACCTGAATATCCCTTGACATGTATATATTTTTTTTTAGAAGACATCCCAAAGTATTGATCTAGGCCCATTTTGGTATATTTCATGCCACCATTTCACCGCCAAATGCGATCAAATAAAAAAAATCACTTTTTCACAAACTTTAGGTTTCTCACAGAAATTATTTACAAACAACTTATGCAATTATGGCATAAATGGTTGTAAATGCTTCTCTGGGATCCCCTTTGTTCAGAAATAGCAGACATATATGACTTTGGCGTTGCTTTCTGGTAATTAGAAGGCTGCTAAATGCCACTGCGCACCACACGTGTTTTATGCCCAGCAGTGAAGGGGTTAATTAGGGAGCATGTAGGGAGCTTGTAGAGTTAATTTTAGCTTTAATGTAGAGATCAGCCTCCCACCTGACACATCAGACCCCCTGATCCCTCCCAAACAGCTCCCTTCCCTCCCCCACCCCACAATTGTCCCCGCCATCTTAAGTACTGGCAGAAAGTCTGCCAGTACTAAAATAAAAGGTTTTCAAATATTTTTTAAGCATATTTACATATGCTGGGGTGTAGCATCCCCCCCTTAGCCCCCAACCTCCCTGATCCCCCCCAAAACAGCTCTCTAACCCTCCCCATCTGCCTTATTGGTGGCCATCTTGGGTACTGGCAGCTGTCTGCCAGTACCCAGTTTGCAAAAAAAAGTAGTTTTTTCTGTTTTTTTTTTTCTGTAGTGTAGCTTCCCCCCCCACAGACCAACCCCCACCACTTGACTGGTCTTTTTTAAAAAAAAAATGTATTCCTTTTTTTTTAAAATTTTACACCAACTTTTTCTGTAGTGTAGCGGTTCCCACCCGCTCCCTCCCCGTGCACGCGCCCTCCCTCCCGGACATCCCCATGATCCCGCCCCCCTCCACTGACTGCTATTATTTCACAGTCAAATTTCTAGTTTTTTTTATTAACCCCTTAAGGACCAAGGCCATTTTTCAATTTCTTTCCCTTAAAGTGATGGTCAAGTATGACTAACTACATCTTGCGATCCTAATTGAACTAATAAAATAATGTGACTTTCATTCATCATTTCTCCATATTCATTATATTTTCAGCGATATTGAATATAATTATCCTACCTTACTAATATCCATCCTCCTCCCGTCGATTGTCCGCCATTGTTTTTGGAGCGGTCACGTGTTTTTATTCGCCAATGACAGTACAGGCCACTCTGCGACTCAGCCCTAAAGCAATACGCCCTTAATCAATTCTGCGCATGCCCTAGCTCCGGAATCGCATCCTAACTACGCCCTTAATCAATTCTGCGCATGCCCTAGCTCCGGAATCGCATCCTAACTAGTCTCCTAACGCATGCGTGTAGAGCGTAACGAAGGCTGTAATGCCAGGGCAGTGACGTGGGGAAGGGCGGTTAGATCTGTCGCCGGGAGGAAGCAAATTCAAGGAAGTGAATCATGGGGAGGAGCAATGATCGTAACAAGTAAGAAACTAAAATAAGAATATATATATTTAGAAATAATGTTGGCTACAGTTAATATGTGCGATTTAGATGAACAATACATGTGGATTCTAATTTTAATGATCAATAGTGTAAAATTGACCATCCCTTTAAGGACAAAGGCTATTTTTACATTTCTGCGGTGTTTGTGTTTAGCTGTAATTTTCCTCTTACTCATTTACTGTACCCACACATATTATATACCGTTTTTCTCGCCACTAAATGGACTTTCTAAAGATACCATTATTTTCATCATATCATATAATTTATTATTAAAAATATTATAAAATATGAGGAAAAAATGGAAAAAAACACACTTTTTCTAACTTTGACCCCCGAAATCTGTTACAGATCTACAACCACCAAAAAACAACCATGCTAAATAATTTCTAAATTTTGCCCTGAGTTTAGAAATACCAAATGTTAACATGTTCTTTGCTTTTTTTGCAAGTTATAGGGAAATAAATACAAGAAGCACTTTGCTATTTCCAAACCCCTTTTTTTCAAAATGAGCGCTAGTTACATTGGAACTCTGATATCTGTCAGGAATACCTGAATATCCCTTGACATGTATATATCACCGCCAAATGCGATCAAATAAAAAAAAATTGTTCACTTTTTCACAAATTTCTCACAGAAATTATTTACAAACAACTTATGCAATTATGGCATAAATGGTTGTAAATGCTTCTCTGGGATCCCCTTTGTTCAGAAATAGCAGACTTATATGGCTTTGGCGTTGCTTTTTGGTAATTAGAAGGCTGCTAAATGCCACTGCGCACCACACGTGTTTTATGCCCGGCAGTGAAGGGGTTAATTAGGGAGCATGTAGGGAGCTTGTAGAGTTAATTTTAGCTTAAGTGTAGTGTAGTAGACAACCCAGAGTATTGATCTAGGCCCATTTTGGTATATTTCATGCCACCATTTCATCGCCAAATGCGATCAAATAAAAAAAAAACATTAAATTTTTCACAATTTTAGGTTTCTCACTGAAATCTTTTACAAACAGCTTGTGCAATTATGGCACAAATGGTTGTAAATACTTCTCTGGGATCCCCTTTGTTCAGAAATAGCAGACATATATGACTTTGGCGTTGCTTTCTGGTAATTAGAAGGCCGCTAAATGCTGCTGCACATCACACGTGTATTACGGTTAGCAGAGAAGGGGTTAATTAGGTAGTTTGTAGGGAGCTTGCAGGGTTAATTTTAGCTTTAGTGTAGAGATCAGCCTCCCACCTGACATATCAGACCCCCTGATCCCTCCCAAACAGCTCCCTTCCCTCCACCACCCCACAATTGTCCCCTCCATCTTAAGTACTGGCAGAAAGTCTGCCAGTACTAAAATAAAAGTTTTTTTATATTTTTTTTAGCATATTTACATATGCTGTGGTGTAGCATCCCTTCCTTAGCCCCCAACCTCACTGATCCCCCCCAAAACAGCTCTCTAACCCTCCCCATCTGCCTTATTGGCGGCCATCTTGGGTACTGGCAGCTGTCTGCTATTATTTCACAGTCAAAAAAGTGTTGTTTTTTTTAAATGCAAACTACTGTTACACCAGATATGATTGGTGGCACTGGGCAAGTGGGCACAGTATACGCTGTGAGCCTGACACACACACTGGCAGGCAGGCAACTGCAATTAGATTACACAGGAAAAAAAAAGCAGACTGATGTTCTAGCCCTAAAAAGGACTTTTTGGGGTGCTTTCCTTACAGCAGAGATCAGATGAGTCCTTCAGGACTGTAGTGAACACTGAATACACTAGCCTAGCTATCGATTTCCCTATTAAATCAGCAGCAGCTACACTATCCCTCCTCTCACTAAGAATGCAGCTTCCAAATGAATCTAAAATGAATGCTGTCCAGGAGGTAGGAGGGTCTGGGAGGGAGGGTCTGCCGCTGATTGGCTGTAATGTGTCTGCTGACTGTGAGGTAGGGGGTTAAAGTTTACTCAATGATGACAAATAGGGGGCGGATTGAACATCGCATATGTTCACCCGCCGCTGCAAACGCGAACATGCTATGTTCGCCGGGAACTATTCAGCGGCGAACTATTCGCGACATCACTATTCGCGGACTATCAGCCACTAGCTGGGAGTGTCAATCATCCCGATCGTATTGGATCGTGATGATTGCAGTCTGCCACCTGAAAGGTGGCGGACAAGTTAAAGAGCAGTGGTCTTACGACCGTTTCTTCCTAACTTGAGTTTTTGGCGAGCGGGCAACTTTGAGCGGACACAGCAGCATCCACTGCTTGTTAAATCTGGCTCTCTATGTTCAGTATGCACACAATTGTAATGTTTATTAAATTTTATACCATATTTGTTACATGGATTGTGAAATGCCCTGTTAGGAGTCGGACCATCTGAGGCTTCTTAGAGATTCAGTTAGTGTCACATATCATTGTGAAGCAACTCTCCATGCTTTATCCCTATTCTCTTTATTTTAGCTAGGTAAGCTATTAAATAGTTAATAACTATTTAATAGCTATTGTACCTAGTTAAAATAAATTGAAATTTTCCTGTAAAATAAATATAAATCCTAAGATAGCTACAATATAATTATTATTTATATTGTAGCTATATAAGGGTTTATTTTAAAGGTAAGTATTTAGTTTTAAATAGGATTAATTTAGTTAATAATAGAAATATTATTTAGATTTATTGAATTAATATTTAAGTTGGGGGGTGTTAGGGTTAGACTTAGGTTTAGGGGTTAATAATTTTATTACAGTGGCGGCTGTGTAGTGGGGGGCAGGATAGGGGTTAATAAATTTATTATAGGTGGCGACGGTATGGGGGGGGGCAGGATAGGGGTTAATAAATGTATTATAGGTGTAAGGGGGCAGATTAGGGGTTAATAAGTTTAATATAGGTTGCGGCGGGGTCCAGGAGTGGCGGTTTAGGGGTTAAACTATTTATTTAGTTGCGGCGAGGTCCGGGATCGGCAGGCTAGGGGTTAATAACTTTATTATAGAGGGCGGCGGTATTGGGGGGCAGGATAGAGGTTAATAGGTATCATGTAGGTGGCGGCGGGGTCAGGGAGCGGCAGTTTAGGGGTTAATACATATATTATAGTTGCGGCGGGGTCAGGGATCGGCGGTTTAGGGGTTAATAACTTTATTATAGTTGCGGCGGGGTCCGGGAGCGGCGGTTTAGGGGTTAACATATTTATTATAGTGTCGGTGGGCTCCGGGAGCGGCGGTTTACGGGGTAATACTTTTTTTTAGTTGCGGCAATGTGGGGGGGGGCAGATTAGGGGGTGTTTAGACTCGGGGTACATGTTAGGGCGTTAGGTGCACACATCTCCCATAGGAATCAATGGGATGTCTGGCAGCAGCGAACATGAACTTTCGCTATGGTCAGACTCCCATTGATTCTTATGGGATCCGCCGCCTCCAGGGCGACGGATTGAAAACCAGGTACGCTGGGCTGGAAAAGTGCCGAGCGTACCTGCTAGTTTTTTGATAACTAGCAAAAGTAGTCAGATTATGCCGCACTTGTGTGCGGAACATCTGTAGTGACGTAAGAATCGATCTGTGTCAGACTGGCGGATCGAAGCTTACGTCACAAAATTCTACTTTTGCCGGTCTCTAGCCTTTGATAACTAAGGAGAATCAGCTTCTCCACAAATACGCTGCGGAATTCCAGCGTATTTGAGGTTGACGGCTTGATAACTACCCCCCTTTATGTGTTGGTTCTTTTACCAGTTTTTCAAGAGATTCTCCTTGCACAGATTCTAGTATGTATTTACTTCTAGCTGATTTTGCAACTGGTACCTACCAGTCTACATCAGACATATTCAAATCTCCCACTACAATAGGATTGCCCCTCATTGTATTTTTGGCATTTTTGATCCTATGCTTCATCCTGTAATGAAGGTCTATATACTACCCCTATTCTAAACACCTGTTTACCTTCAGTTTCTATAGTTGCCCAATCACTTTAATATTTTCTTTCATGTACAGAGCCCCCCCCTTCGTTTCTACTCTATTTTTTTAAACAAAATGTTTCCCAGTCATTAGTATTATTGTACCATGTCTCTGTTTCAGCCACCAAACTAACTTATCTCTAATCTTTATTGCAGTAAGTTCAGGTGATTCATTTACTAAACTGCGAGCATTTGTGCACATTACTAGACTTGTTAGAGCCTTTTCTATGGTCAATACCTCCCCTTTTTATATCATTACTCATAAATGTAGTCTTTTTATTATTGCGTACACTAGAATATAAATGTTAGCTAACAGTTTTGTCATGGGGACAGCTGGGTATATTAGCACTGCCCCCTTCTCTAGTTTAAATTGCTACTGATGAAGTCTTTAAATTCTTTACTCGGAACTCCTGTCCCTTTAAAACCCAAATGTAAGAAGTCAGAACTTGAAGTACTAGCAGCTGTGCTCTCATCATCACAGGTGCCAGCAGTAAGAGCAGTAGAGGAGATTTATTTAAAGACAGAGGATTAGGAGTCTGTGTTCTACTGTTTTTACCCTTCCTGAGCCAATTGTCCAGCTACCTTTACTTACTCTCTTTTTATCTTTAAGATCACCTATTTCTTTCCATAAGAGAGAGAACTGCTTACATACTGAACAGGCTCTGAATCTCAAGAGCACTGTACGGTCAAACAGGACAGTGCATCCATTATACTAAATCTGGGACATTTAAAAAAAAAAAAAATAATAATAAATAATATATAGATAGATAGATATAGATATATACTGTAGATGGTTAGATAGATAGATATAGATATATACTGTAGATGGATAGATAGATAGATAGATAGATAGATAGATAGATAGATAGATAGATAGAGATAGATAGATTGATAGATAGATAGATGATGTATAGATAGATGATAGATAGATAAACAGATGATAGATAGCTAGATAGAGAATGATAGCTGGGGCGCGATCCGATATACTGTGCAGGTTTCGGTGCAAGCATGGGAACCTACGCTGCCCGTAATTTCACCTCGCACATCGGGGTATTACATATACCCCGCCGCCAGTTCCTAAAGTGCCGTAAGTCTGATAAACTAGCGATGTCCAGAAATGAGTGTAACTACAAATTTCTGGGGTCGCTAGTGACTTACGGCACTTTTGAAACTGCCGGCGCCTAAGAAAAGTACATATAATTTTAAATCTCCCGTAACAGTCTAATCTGCCTCCCAAAAATAGCCCGACACGTAAAACCCCTATATCCGCAATCCCCCTCTCTCACTACTAATAATAAATGTATTAACCCCTAGAACGACAACCCCCCACAACGCAATAAGCCTAATTATTAACCCCTAAACCGCCATAGCCCACAACGCAATTAACCTATTTAAGTATTAACCCCTAAACCGCCATAGCCCACATAGGCTATTAAATGTATTAACCCCTAATCTGCCGCCGCCAACATCGCCACCACTATAATAAAGTTATTAACCCATAAACCTAAGTCTAACCCTAACCCTAACACCCCCTAACTTAAATATTATTTAAATAAATCTAAATAATATTACTATTATTAACTAAATTATTCCTATTTAAAACTAAATACATACCTACAGGGAGTGCAGAATTATTAGGCAAATGAGTATTTTGACCACATCATCCTCTTTATGCATGTTGTCTTACTCCAAGCTGTATAGGCTCGAAAGCCTACTACCAATTAAGCATATTAGGTGATATGCATCTCTGTAATGAGAAGGGGTGTGGTCTAATGACATCAACACCCTATATCAGGTGTGCATAATTATTAGGCAACTTCCTTTCCTTTGGCAAAATGGATCAAAAGAAGGACTTGACAGGCTCAGAAAAGTCAAAAATAGTGAAATATCTTGCAGAGGGATGCAGCACTCTTAAAATTGCAAAGCTTCTGAAGCGTGATCATCGAACAATCAAGCGTTTCATTCAAAATAGTCAACAGGGTCGCAAGAAGCGTGTGGAAAAACCAAGGCGCAAAATAACTGCCCATGAACTGAGAAAAGTCAAGCGTGCAGCTGCCAAGATGCCACTTGCCACCAGTTTGGCCATATTTCAGAGCTGCAACATCAATGGAGTGCCCAAAAGCACAAGGTGTGCAATACTCAGAGACATGGCCAAGGTAAGAAAGGCTGAAAGACGACCACCACTGAACAAGACACACAAGCTGAAACGTCAAGACTGGGCCAAGAAATATCTCAAGACTGATTTTTCTAAGGTTTTATGGACTGATGAAATGAGAGTGAGTCTTGATGGGCCAGATGGATGGGCCCGTGGCTGAGAGCTCCAGTCCGACTCAGACGCCAGCAAGGTGGAGGTGGAGTACTGGTTTGGGCTGGTATCATCAAAGATGAGCTTGTGGGGCCTTTTCGGGTTGAGGATGGAGTCAAGCTCAACTCCCAGTCCTACTGCCAGTTTCTGGAAGACACCTTCTTCAAGCAGTGGTACAGGAAGAAGTCTGCATCCTTCAAGAAAAACATGATTTTCATGCAGGACAATGCTCCATCACACGCTTCCAAGTACTCCACAGCGTGGCTGGCAAGAAAGGGTATAAAAGAAGAAAATCTAATGACATGGCCTCCTTGTTCACCTGATCTGAACCCCATTGAGAACCTGTGGTCCATCATCAAATGTGAGATTTACAAGGAGGGAAAACAGTACACCTCTCTGAACAGTGTCTGGGAGGCTGTGGTTGCTGCTGCACGCAATGTTGATGGTGAACAGATCAAAACTCTGACAGAATCCATGGATCGCAGGCTTTTGAGTGTCCTTGCAAAGAAAGGTGGCTATATTGGTCACTGATTTGTTTTTGTTTTGTTTTTGAATGTCAGAAATGTATATTTGTGAATGTTGAGATGTTATATTGGTTTCACTGGTAAAAATAAATAATTGAAATGGGTATATATTTGTTTTTTGTTAAGTTGCCTAATAATTATGCACAGTAGTAGTCACCTGCACACACAGATATCCCCCTAAAATAGCTATAACTAAAAACAAACTAAAAACTACTTCCAAAACTATTCAGCTTTGATATTAATGAGTTTTTTGGGTTCATTGAGAACATGGTTGTTGTTCAATAATAAAATTAATCCTCAAAAATACAACTTGCCTAATAATTCTGCACTCCCTGTATAAAATAAACCCTAAGATAGCTACAATATAATTAATAATTACATTGTAGCTATTTTAGGATTTATTTTTATTTTACAGGCAACTTTGTATTTATTTTAACTAGGTACAATAGCTATTAAATAGTTAATAACTATTTAATAGCTACCTAGTTAAAATAATTACACATTTACCTGTAAAATAAAACCTAACCTAAGTTACAATTACACCTAACGCTACACTATCATTAAATTAATTAAATAAATTAACTACAATTACCTAAAATTAAATACAATAAAATAAAATAAACTATAGTACTAAATTACAGAAAATAAAAAAAAATTACAAGTTTAAACTAATTACACCTAATCTAAGCCCCCTAATAAAATACAAAAGCCCCCCAAAATAATAAAATTCCCTACCCTATACTAAATTACAAATAGCCCTTAAAAGGGTTTTTTGCGCGGCATTGCCCCAAAGTAATCAGCTCTTTTACCTGTATAAAAAGAAATACACCCCTCAACATTAAAACCCACCACCCACACTCAACCTTACTCTAAAACCCACCCAATCCCCCCTTAAAAAAACCTAACACTACCCCATTGAAGATCACCCTACCTTGAGCCGTCTTCACCCAGCCGGGCAGAAGTCTTCATCCGATCCGGGCACAAGTGGTCCTCCAGCCGGGCAGAAGTCTTCATCCAATCAGGGCAGAAGAGGTCCTCCATCCGGGCAGAAGTCTTCATACAAGCGGCATCTTCTATCTTCTTCCATCCGACGAGGAGCGGCTCCATCTTGAAGACATCCGACGCGGAGCATCCTTCCTGGCCGACAGACTAACAACGAATGAAGGTTCCTTTAAATGATGTCATCCAAGATGGTCGTCCATTGAATTCCGATTGGCTGATAGGATTCTATCAGCCAATCGGAATTAAGGTAGGAAAAATCCTATTGGTTGATGCAATCAGCCAATCGGATGGAAGTTCAATCCGATTGGCTGATCCAATCAGCCAATAGGATTGAGCTCGCATTCTATTGGCTGATTGCAACAGCCAATAGAATGCGAGGTCAATCCGATTGGCTGATTGCATCAGCCAATAGGATTTTTCCTACCTTAATTCCGATTGGCTGATAGTATCCTGTCAGCCAATCGGAATTCAAGGGACGCCATCTTAGATGATGTCATCGTCGTTAGTCCATTGGCCAGGAAGGATGCTCGGATGTCTTCAAGATGGAGCTTCTCCTCGTCGGATGGAAGAAGATAGAAGATGCCACTTGGATGAAGACTTCTGCCCGGATGGAGGACCTCTTCTGCCCAGATCGGATGAAGACTTGTGCCCGGCTGGAGGATCACTTGTGCCCGGATCGGATGAAGACTTCTGCCCAGCTGGGTGAAGACGGCTCAAGGTAGGGTGATCTTCAATGGGGTAGTGTTAGGTTTTTTTAAGGGGGGATTGGGTGGGTTTTAGAGTAAGGTTTGGTGTGGGTGATGGGTTTTAATGTTGGGGGGTTGTATTTCTTTTTTTACAGGTAAAAGAGCTGATTACTTTGGGGCAATGCCCCGCAAAAAGCCCTTTTAAGGGCTATTTGTAATTTAGTATAGGGTAGGGAATTTTATTATTTTGGGGGGCTTTTTTATTTTATTAGGGGGCTTAGATTAGGTGCAATTAGTTTAAACTTCTTGTAATTTTTTTTATTTTCTGTAATTTAGTGGGGGTTTTTGTACTATAGTTTATTTTATTTAATTGTATTTAATTTTAGGTAATTGTAGTTAATTAATTTAATTAATGTAATGATAGTGTTGCGTTAGGTGTAATTGTAACTTAGGTTAGGTTTTATTTTACAGGTAAATTTGTAATTATTTTAACTAGGTAGCTATTAAATAGTTATTAACTATTTAATAGCTATTGTCCCTAGTTAAAATAAAAGCAAAGTGGCATGTAAAATAAAAATAAATCCTAAAATAGCTGCAATGTAATTATCAATTATATTGTAGCTATCTTAGGGTTTATTTTATAGGTAAGAATTTAGTTTTAAATAGGAATAATTTAGTTAATAATAGTAATATTATTTAGATTTATTTAAATAATATTTAAGTTGGGGGGGGGTTAGGATTAGGGTTTGACTAGGGTTAATAACTTTATTATAGTGGCGGCGACGTTGGCGTCGGCAGATTAGGGGTTAATACATTTAATAGGCTATGTGGGCTATGGCGGTTTAGGGGTTAATAGAGTTTATTAGTTATTGTGGTGGGGGATTGCAGTTGACAGGTAGATAGACATTGCGCATGCGTTAGGTGTTAGTTTATTTTTGCAGGCATTTTATGGAGTTACGGTGCTCCCATACTCAGCGCAAGGCCTGCTACGGCTGCCTTTTATTAAGATTTCTCCATTTTCGCCACGTAAGGCCTTGCGCTGGATATTGGATACCGATTTACGACGCTATGGGAGTAAAAATTACGAGCGAACGGTTAAATATACAAGCGTAACTTGTATGCTACGCTGTATATGTGATACCAAAATAGAGCAAACACTGGCGTCGCCCAGCTTTTGCGGGCGACGCTGCATATGTAATGGGGCCCATGACTTTCTGGCTGATTTATTCTGATTAACTCTGAATAACTCCTGAAATAACTCTTGCACTTTATGCTATATCCTTATTTAGTTGAGATCATTTGCAGAGCTAATAGACTTCCTTTAAATAGACCCCAGAAAGTTAGGGTGGGGTTTTCTCCTTATTGCCTACCAATAGAAAACACTCAGTTGTTGTCAAAATGCAAAAGCCCCTAGTTTACAAAATGCTAAGTGACTTTACCTTTTAACTGTACAATTGCAGAACTAAAATCTAATCCACAAAAAGAATGGTTATGAATATTCTGCTTCCGGTAGAAAAACAACAACAGTTAAAGGGACATGAAACCTAACATTTTATTTTCATGAGTCAGACAGAGAATACAATTTTTTAACAACTTTCCAATTTACTTCTATTGTCAGATTTGCTTTGTTCTCATGTTGTTCTTGGTTGAAGAGATACCTAGATAGGTAGCATGCACATGACTGAAGCACTGCATAACAGGAAATAGTGCTCTTGCTAATGTATAATATTGTTGCAAAACTGCTGCCATAAGTGCTGCAGACACGTGCACACTCCTGAGCATGCCTTCCTGCTTTTCAACAAACGATAACAAGAAAACTAAGAAAACGTGATAAAAGAAGTACATTGGAATCATTTTATGAGGTTCTATGTCCCTTTAGCAGAATGAAAATAAAGTCCTTATAAAGTAGTTTATTAAAGTAAAGTATTAAAACAATTAATATAATTTATGGAATATGTGTAGTAAAGGAGGGAGAGGTGAGATTTAAATAAAAAAAATGTAGGATTACATTGTAAAAGAGGTCCCCACCTCTGTTCTCTTCACCCTTGATATGTAGCATTGCAAGCTAATTTTTGCACACTTATATTTTATTGTATTGAACCTTTCCTGATAATGAGTTTAGCTCATAAGGTAAATGGGTTCTATATAATAAAATGTGGAGGGGCAAAAATCTATTTGCCCCTTCTCCAGGGTCTCCTGTAATATTGAGTATGAATGTTGCTTCTTTAAAAAACAAATGCAGCGCTGTGGAATCGGTTGGCGCTTTATAAATAAAGAATAATAATAATAGCTTTATATATTTTTGCCATTTGTGCGTTTATAACATTGTTATATTAATACACTTTATAACATTTAAACCTCTAAATTTCTGCCTGTTTCTAAGCCAATACAGACAGCCTCTTATCACATGCTTTTTTTTATTAGCTTTTCACAGCAAAAGACTGCTAATCCATATGGGCCAGATACCATTGTGCTCTCTCCCGTGGAGTTGTTGCTGACACTGCACTAATTGGCTAAAATGCAAGTCAAAAGATAATAAATGAAAAGACGTGATCATGGTGCTGTCAAAATAGGCTTAGATACAAGGTAATCACAGAGGTTAAAAGTATTTTTACATAACCATGTTGGCTGTGCAAAACTGGGGAATGGGTAATAAAGGGATTATCTATATTTTTTTTAAATACATTTTTTGGAGTTGATTGTCCCTTTAAATAAAATGAATGAGATAGAGACATTTGTTTCTGGATCGTTTGTATTTAATTGTATTAGTTAAATAGAAAATAAATGATTTAGAAATAAACTTCCTGAAGAGCACCAGACTCTTGTAGGATCAGGAAATAAAAACATAAAAAACTGAAGCCTTTACGACTATGAACTGTCACTGTCAAATCAAATCACTTAGTATTTTATGAATTGTATTCATTTGTTTGCTAAGTTTGAAAGTTGCTGTTGCTGTCATAATGAAAATGTGTGCTGAAAAGTCATGTAATTCATAGCAATTGTTTACATACAATTCTTCCACCTTAAATATTGCATTTTATTTTGGACTCAGTAAACGCTTCGGGCTATTTAGTCTGTAGTACTGTTGACGGGTGAACAATTCCCACGGGTTATAACAAGTCTCAAATTGTCAAAGAATTTAGGAACATACACAAAATAAAAAAAAGATTATGTCAGTATTAAACTGTATGATAAGCACTTTTTTTTTATTAAGAACAAGGAACAGCATTTTATCTGCATTATTTAATTCAAGTTAAAACATACCTTTCTGTTATCATGTTTCAAAAAGTCTCCAGGTCATATGGGATTATGTTGACACTGACCTGTGTTATTTTTCACTTGGCATTTTTCAACATACTGTAAGAGATATGTAGCATTAGGTTTTTGTATTATGTACATTCTTTTTTATTCATCAAGTTTATCATTTGAATAAGCTCCATAAGAATACTATGATTACTGGTCAGCAATTAACTGGTTTTTCCACAATGGGTGGAGTAAACTTTTACGAAAAGACCCAAAGTAATTTGAGGAGTAAAAAACAAATCCTTTCTGTTTAAGAAGTGTCTTTGCATTAAAACAGTACACTGTTTGGGCATGTATAGTAAATTATGTCTGTACTTTATGTCATCAATAAATCAGCGAGCTCAGTCAACATTTTGTCAAATCTGAAACATTGTCCTTTGTTCATATAGATTGGTGGGGAAAAAAATCACACAGCAATTAATTTGTCATGAAAATGCATTCTTCTATGCTTCAAATAGTGAAATTAAGTTCACATTCTGCAATGTAGTTCATTTAAGTTTAGAGTTAAATTCCAATATTTCACTGTTCAACCCTAGTTTAGTTTATATTAGACATGTACATTTTGATACACAGGAATGCAAAAACAAAAATCACTATTTCCTTTCATACATGTGTTGAGAGTCCAAGATCCATTACTCCTGGGAATTACTCTTCCTTACCAGTAGGTGGAGACAAAGATTTCCAAACCCCAGGAACTCTTTAAAACCCCTCCCACCTCACTGGCAACACAACCTTGTCTTTGCCTCCACTTGAGGAGGTTAAAGAATGAAGATGTGCATTTGATTCTTCAGTGAGAGGGGGTCTCAGACTTCTAAGACTTCTAAGCTTAAAGTCTTGATTTTTCAAATAAGGATAAAAAGGGAATGAAGGAAAATTGATAATTGGAGTAAATTAGAAAGTTGCTAAAATTGCATGCTCTATCTGAATAATGGAAGTTTAATTTTGACTAGACTATTTGTTTAAAAGAATAAACTAACAAATGAGTGTGTGAAACACAAAAAAAATTACGGCTAGATTATGAGTTGTGCGTTAAGATAAAAAAGTAGCGTTAACAGGTCCTAACGCTGCTTTTTTACGCCCGCTACTATTACGAGTCTTGCAGGTATAGGTGTACAGCACCCTTTTTTGGCCTTACCGCAAATCAACTTACATAAATTTCGCAAAGTCTTTTTTCTATGGGACTTGCATAGCGCTGGTATTACGAGTTTGTCCTGGGAGGCCAAAAAGGGAGCGGTACACCCTCTACCGCCAAGATTCCTAAGACATTTTAAAGTCAGTAGTTATGAGGTTTATGCTACAAAGCTGTAGCATAAAACTCATAACTAAAGTGCTAAAAAGTACACTAACACCCATAAACTACCTATTAACCCCTAAACCGAGACCCTCCCGCATCACAAACACTAAAATAAAATTATTAACCCCTAATCTGCCGCTCCACATCGCTGCCACTATAATAAACATATTAACAACTAATCTGCTGCCCCCAACATCGCCGCCACCTACATTATACTTATTAACCCCTAATTTTGCGCTCCGGACATCGCCGCCATCTACATTATATTTATTTACCCCTAATCTGCTGCCCCCAACATGGCAGCCACCTACCTATTTTTATTAACCCCTAATCTGCCATCCCCAACGTCGCAGCCACTATTCTAAATGTATTTACCCTTTAAACCTAAGTCTCACCCTAACCCTAACACCCCCTAACTTAAATATAATTTAAATAAATCTAAATACAAATTACTATCATTACCTAAATTATGCATTTTTAAAACTAAATACTTACCTATAAAATAAACCCTAAGCTAGCTACAATATAACTAATAGTTACATTGTATCTAGCTTAGGGTTTATTTTTATTTTACAGGCAAGTTTGTATTTATTTTAACTAGGTATAATAGTTACTAAATAGTTATTAATTATTTAATAGCTACCTAGCTAAAATAAATACAAATTTACCTGTAAAATAAAACCTAACCTAAGTTACAAAAAACACCTAACACTACACTACAATTAAATAAATTTCCTACATTAAATACAATTAAATAAATTCAATAAAATTAGCTAAATTACCAAAAACAAACAAACACTAAATTACAGAAAATAAAAAACAAATTACAAGATATTTAAAATAATTACACCTTATCTAATAGCCCTATAAAAATAAAAAAGCCCACTCAAAATAAAAAACCCTAGCCTAAACTAAACTACCAATAGCCCTTAAAAGGGCTTTTTGCCCCAAAGAAATCAGCTCTTTTACCTGTAAAAAAAATACACCACCCACACAACCAACCCCCCAAATAAAAGCCTAACTAAAAAAACCTAAGCTCCCCATTGCCATGGAAAGGGCATTTGGATGAGCATTGCCCTTAAAAGGGCATTTAGCTCTATTGCAGCCCAAAGCCCTAACCTAAAAACTAAACCCAGCCAATACACCCTTAAAAAATCCTAACACTAACCCCCCGAAGATTCACTTACCGGGAAAAGTCTTCATCCAAGCGGCAAGATGTCCTCAACGAAGCCGGCAGAAGTGGTCCTCAAGACAGGCAGAAGTGTCCTCCAGACGGGCATCCAAACATCATCTTCTATCTTCATCCTTCCGACGTGGAGCGGCTCCATCTTCAAGACATCCTCTTCTTTTGATGGCTAACGACGAAGGAAGGTTCCTTTAAATGAAGTCATCCAAGATGGCATCCCTTAGATTCCAATTGGCTGATAGAATTCTATCAGCCAATAGGAATTAAGGTTGAAAAAATCCTATTGGCTGATGCAATCAGCCAATAGGATTGAGCTTCAATCCTATTGGCTGATCCACTCAGCCAATAGGATTGATATTGCATTCTATTGGCTGTTCCAATCAGCCAATAGAATGCAAGCTCAATCCTATTGGCTGATTGCATCAGCCAATAGGATTTTTTCAACCTTAATTTCCGATTGGCTGATAGAATTCTATCAGCCAATCAGAATCTAAGGGACGCCATCTTGGATGATGTCATTTAAAGGAACCTTCATTCATCATTAGCGATCGAAAGAAGAGAATGCTCTGTGCCGGATATCTTGAAGATGGAGCCGCTCCGCTTTGAAAGGAAGATAGAAGATGCCGTCTGGATGAAGACTTCTGCCCGTCTGGAGGACCACTTCTGCCCATCTGGAGGACAACTTCTGCCTGTCTGGAGGACCTTTTCTGCCGGTTTTGTTGAGGACATCTTGCCGTAATTAGTAATTAGTTTAAAGATCTTGTAATTTGTTTTTTATTTTCTGTAATTTAGAGTTTTTTTTTTTGTAATTTAGCTAATTTTATTTAATTTATTTAATTGTATTTAATGTAGGGAATTTATTTAATTGTAGTGTTAGGTGTTATTGTAACAGGTTAGGTTTTATTTTACAGGTAAATTTGTATTTATTTTAGCTAGGTAGTTATTAAATAGTTAATAACTATTTAGTAACTATTCTACCTAGTTAAAATAAATATAAACTCGCCTATAAAATAAAAATAAACCCTAAGCTAGATATAATGTAACTATTAGTTATATTGTAGCTAGCTTAGGGTTTATTTTATAGGTAAGTATTTAGTTTTAAATAGGAATTATTTAATGATAGGAATTTTTCTTTATATTTATTTTAATTATATTTAAGTTAGGGGGTGTTAGGGTTAGGGTTAGACTTAGATTTAGGGGTTAATAAATATAATATAATGTAGGGGGCGGCAGATTAGAGGTTAATAAGTGTAAGATTAGGGGTGTCTAGACTCGGGGTTCAGGTTAGGGTGTTAGTAGGTGTAAACATAAATGTGTTTCCCCATAGGAATCAATGGGGCTGCGTTACTGAGTTTCACACTGTTTTTTTGCAGGTGTTAGACTTTTTCTCAGCTGGCTCTCCCCATTGATGTCTATGGGGAAATCATGCACGAGCACGTATAACCAGCTCACTGCTCACTTAAGCAGCGCTGGTATTGGAGTGCAGTGTGGAGCGCAATTTTGCTCTACGCTCACTTCTTGCCTGTTAACGCCGGGTTGATACAAAACCGTAATATTAGCACTGTAGGAAAGTGAGCGGTGACAATAAATTGCAAGTTAGCAACGCACCCCTGTTACCGCACAACTCGTAATCTAAGTGATAGTTTTTCAGTTCATGCAGTAAAACTATTACTTTAAAGACAGGAAAGTATTTTGCTACAGGAGGGAAAAGCCTCAGATTTGCAGTTTTACAAAACTGTATAGTGATCCAGCCCTTCGTAGATGATTGATTCCCTTGTTCACTTAGCAAACACATATATATATATAGAATATATATGTTCTGCTGCTGACTTGTAGCAGTAGCAATAGTAATTACTTTAACTTTAAGTTTAAGAAGCTGTCTATCTATCCATTTGCTTCCCTGAAGATGTTTCCCATAGGAATTAAGAGGTTAATACATTTTCAACAATGTTGTCAAAATTCTCTTAAACCCATTGACCCCTTGAACTAACCTTAGTTTAGTTTGAAACAATTTTTCTGGCTGTTCAAATGTTTAGTTTATATTATGTATGTTACTAGTTTTTATATACTATATGAGAAGAACATTAGATAGTGGTAGATCGCAAACATATTTGAGTAAAGATGTACCATAAAATATACATATATAACACCTAAATTATGAGCTTGCGTTACGGCTTTTAACGCTGAAAAAATTGCAATTTCTGCGTAAAATCAGTAATGCAGCTATTGCGAGTCGTGCCGGTATAGCTATACCGCAAGCATTTTAGCCTGTAACGCAACATCCATTCCGCACTCAAAAAAATTACATTTTTGCATGGGATTTTCAGAGCGTCGGTATTACAGGTTGTGTGGTGAGGCTAAAAAGCTTGTGTTGCAGCCTATACCGACACGATCTGCCATCAAAAACCAGTAGTTATGAGTTTTGTGCCGCAAAAATGTTTCACAAAACTCATAACTAAAGTGTTACAAAGTACACTAACACCCATAAACTACCTATTAACCCCTTAACCG
>NC_069499.1:79388072-79423072 GCF_027579735.1 Bombina bombina
CACCCACTAATTTTAACCTAATTAAAATTATTTCAAATAAAAATTACAATTAATACCTAAATAATTCATATTTAAAAATAAATAAATACTTACCTATAAAATAAACCCTAAGCTAGCTACAATATAACTAATAGTTACATTGTAGCTATCTTAGGTTTTATTTTTATTTCACAGGTAAGTTTGTATTTATTTTAACCAGGTAGACTAGTTAGTAAATAGTTATTTACTATTTACTACCTACCTAGTAAAAATAAATACAAATTTACTTGTAAAATAAAACCTAACCTGTCTTACAGTTAAACCTAACATTACACTAAAATTAAATAAATTAAATAAAATTTAATAAATTACAAAAAATAATAAACACTAAATTACACAAAAGAAAAAAGAAAAGATCAAATATTTAAACTAATTACACCTAATTTTATAGCTCTATCAAAATAAAAAAGCCCCCCCAAAATAAAAAAAAACAAAAAAACTAGCCTACACTAAACTACCAATGACCCTTAAAAGGGCCTTTTGCGGGGCATTGCCCGAAGAAATCAGCTCTTTTACCTGTAAAAAAAAATACAAACAACCTCCAACAGTAAAACCCACCACCCACACAACCAACCCCCCCAAATAAAAACCTACCTAAAAAACCTAAGCTCCCCATTGCCCTGAAAAGGGCATTTGGATGGGAATTGCCCTTAAAAGGGCATTTAGCTCTTTTACGGTGCCCAAAGTCCCTAATCTAGAAATAAAACCCACCCAATAAACCCTTAAAAAAACCTAACACTAACCCCCGAAGATCCACTTACAGTTTTTGAAGACCGGACATCCATCCTCATCCAGCCGGGAGAAGTCTTCATCCAAGTGGCAAGAAGTCCTCAACGAAGCCGGGAGAAGTCTTCATCCAAGCGGCAAGAAGTCATCCTCCGGGCGGGTAGAAGTCTTCATCCAGAGGGCATCTTCTATCTTCATCCTTCCATCTTCAAGACATCAGGCACGGAGCATCCTCTTCATAAGGTCCCAGCCGTACACTGAAGGTTAGCAAAGAAGTATTGATAGAGGGTACAGCGCCAACGTAGAAAATAAGATGGTATACAGGCTCACTTTCAAATGGTTGGACAATTGCCTAACAGAATTGTACCATTCAATATAAGTTTGATAGTAGATATAGAAAAGAGCGTCCTAAGAGAGGGCTTAAGTATACCGCTGTGAATATCATATATAAATAGCGTAGCCTTCCTATTTAAAATAGGAAAGTGGCACCAACAGCTAGCCCCAATAGTATAAAAAATAAAAAATGTCGAGAAACGGTTAAATGATCATATATATATCTATATGTGAGCAAATACTCAAAGAATGTTATAGATTAGGTTGAAAAAAGTAAAAGTGTCTGTGGAGTGGAACAATCAATATAAGCCTCAGGGTACTACAGGGAGTGCAGAATTATTAGGCAAGTTGTATTTTTGAGGATTAATTTTATTATTGAACAACAACCATGTTCTCAATGAACCCAAAAAACTCATTAATATCAAAGCTGAATATTTTTGGAAGTAGTTTTTAGTTTGTTTTTAGTTTTAGCTATTTTAGGGGGATATCTGTGTGTGCAGGTGACTATTACTGTACATAATTATTAGGCAACTTAACAAAAAACAAATATATACCCATTTCAATTATTTATTTTTACCAGTGAAACCAATATAACATCTCAACATTCACAAATATACATTTCTGACATTCAAAAACAAAACAAAAACAAATCAGTGACCAATATAGCCACCTTTCTTTGCAAGGACACTCAAAAGCCTGCCATCCATGGATTCTGTTAGTGTTTTGATCTGTTCACCATCAACATTGCGTGCAGCAGCAACCACAGCCTCCCAGACACTGTTCAGAGAGGTGTACTGTTTTCCCTCCTTGTAAATCTCACATTTGATGATGGACCACAGGTTCTCAATGGGGTTCAGATCAGGTGAACAAGGAGGCCATGTCATTAGATTTTCTTCTTTTATACCCTTTCTTGCCAGCCACGCTGTGGAGTACTTGGACGCGTGTGATGGAGCATTGTCCTGCATGAAAATCATGTTTTTCTTGAAGGATGCAGACTTCTTCCTGTACCACTGCTTGAAGAAGGTGTCTTCCAGAAACTGGCAGTAGGACTGGGAGTTGAGCTTGACTCCATCCTCAACCCAAAAAGGCCCCACAAGCTCATCTTTGATGATACCGGCCCAAACCAGTACTCCACCTCCACCTTGCTGGCGTCTGAGTCGGACTGGAGCTCTCTGCCCTTTACCAATGCAGCCACGGGCCCATCCATCTGGCCCATCAAGACTCACTCTCATTTCATCAGTCCATAAAACCTTAGAAAATATCTTGAGATATTTCTTGGCCCAGTCTTGACGTATCAGCTTGTGTGTCTTGTTCAGTTGTGGTCGTCTTTCAGCCTTTCTTACCTTGGCCATGTCTCTGAGTATTGCACACCTTGTGCTTTTGGGCACTCCAGTGATGTTGCAGCTCTGAAATATGGCCAAACTGGTGGCAAGTGGCATCTTGGCAGCTGCACGCTTGACTTTTCTCAGTTCATGGGCAGTTATTTTGCGCCTTGGTTTTTCCACACGCTTCTTGCGACCCTGTTGACTATTTTGAATGAAACGCTTGATTGTTCGATGATCACGCTTCAGAAGCTTTGCAATTTTAAGAGTGCTGCATCCCTCTGCAAGATATCTCACTATTTTTGACTTTTCTGAGCCTGTCAAGTCCTTCTTTTGACCCATTTTGCCAAAGGAAAGGAAGTTGCCTAATAATTATGCACACCTGATATAGGGTGTTGATGTCATTAGACCACACCCCTTCTCATTACAGAGATGCACATCACCTAATATGCTTAATTTGTAGTAGGCTTTCGAGCCTATACAGCTTGGAGTAAGACAACATGCATAAAGAGGATGATGTGGTCAAAATACTCATTTGCCAAATAATTCTGCACTCCCTGTATATAAATAAGAAAATCATTTGTTGTTTTTGCTGAGCTGCTTTGCAGATTCATTTTCTGCTATTGTACATATCCCTTATCAAAGTCCCCCCATTCTTATAGTATGCTATCATTAAATGAATTTTTAACAGTTATTTATTGTTATTAATTTGGTTCACACTCTGTGTTTTAACACACACCATTAATTGGTGTGTTATTTCTTGAAATCTTATATCAATTTTTAAGTTCATATATCATCATTTTATGCTTCATATCACTCTATTCTGTATTCCATCTTGTACATACTTATAGTAACAATTCAAACAGCACTGCGTCGCCTATATGTTTTAGTGAATAGAATGTTAGATATTAACTGATACTTTGTTACATTCACAACTTTGCACACGAGATTTGCACATAAGTTAATGACACTCTTAACACACTAACCAACACGTTTCATATCATTCACGTCACTTTTTGATAATCCACACACAGTTTTCTTATTTATATAGTACCCTGAGGCTTATATTGATTGTTCCCAGTAGTTATCCACTTATATTATTCTATACAAATTGGCACTACTTTCTCTAAGTGTAATCCACAGTAGAAATGTGCAATTCGTTTCGGATCGATTCAGAAATTTGGCCGAATTCGTTAAATTCGGAGATTCGGATCGATTCGAATTTCTGAATTGAAATAGTGCCGAATCTACCGAATAAATCCGAATTAGTTCGGATTTATTCTGTAGATTCGGATGGCCATGGATTACACTAATATTATACAGTATATTAGGTTATATCACTCTGCTATGGGTTAGACCTAATATACAGTACATAATACTAGTCTAATACACAGCACATCCCACCTAACACAAACCTAAATTCCGAACCAAACCGAACCGAATCTAACCGAATCCAGCCGAATTTATTCGAATCCAAATAAATCCGAAACGAATCTGAACCGAATTGATTCAAAATTTTCCGAATTCGAATCGATCCGAACCGAAATTCGAAAAAATCCAAATCTATCCGAACCGAACCAAATTTTTCCGCCATGCACATGTCTACTCCACAGACACTTTTACTTTATTCAACCTAATCTATAACATTCTTTGAGTATTTGCTCACATACAGATATACATATGTTCATTTAACCGTTTTTTTACATTTTTTATTTTTTATACTATTGGGGCTAGCTGTTGGTGCCACTTTCCTATTTTAAATAGGAAGGCTGCGCTATTTACACTGTGTGCAGAATTATTAGGCAAATGAGTATTTTGACCACATCATCCTCTTTATGCATGTTGTCTTACTCCAAGCTGTATAGGCTCGAAAGCCTACTACCAATTAAGCATATTAGGTGATGTGCATCTCTGTAATGAGAAGGGGTGTTGTCTAATGACATCAACACCCTATATCAGGTGTGCATAATTATTAGGCAACTTCCTTTCCTTTGGCAAAATGGGTCAAAAGAAGGACTTGACAGGCTCAGAAAAGTCAAAAATAGTGAGATATCTTGCAGAGGGATACAGCACTCTTAAAATTGCAAAGCTTCTGAAGCGTGATCATCGAACAATCCAGCGTTTCATTCAAAATAGTCAACAGGGTCACAAGAAGTGTGTGGAAAAACCAAGGCGCAAAATAACTGACCATGAACTGAGAAAAGTCAAGCGTGCAGCTGCCAAGATGCCACTTGCCACCAGTTTGGCCATATTTCAGAGCTGCAACATCACTGGAGTGCCCAAAAGCACAAGGTGTGCAATACTCAGAGACATGGCCAAGGTAAGAAAGGCTGAAAGATGACCACCACTGAACAAGACACACAAGCTGAAACGTCAAGACTGGGCCAAGAAATATCTCAAGACTGATTTTTCTAAGGTTTTATGGACTGATGAAATGAGAGTGAGTCTTGATGGGCAAGATGGATGGGCCCGTGGCTGTATTGGTAAAGGGCAGAGAGCTCCAGTCCGACTCAGACGCCAGCAAGGTGGAGGTGGAGTACTGGTTTGGGCTGGTATCATCAAAGATGAGCTTGTGGGGCCTTTTCGGGTTGAGGATGGAGTCAAGCTCAACTCCCAGTCCTACTGCCAGTTTCTGGAAGACACCTTCTTCAAGCAGTGGTACAGGAAGAAGTCTGCATCCTTCAAGAAAAACATGATTTTCATGCAGGACAATGCTCTATCACATGCGTCCAAGTACTCCACAGCGTGGCTGGCAAGAAAGGGTATAAAAGAAGAAAATCTAATGACATGGCCTCCTTGTTCACCTGATCTGAACCCCATTGAGAACCTGTGGTCCATCATCAAATGTGAGATTTACAAGGAGGGAAAACAGTACACCTCTCTGAACAGTGTCTGGGAGGCTGTGGTTGCTGCTGCACGCAATGTTGATGGTGAACAGATCAAAACACTAACAGAATCCATGGATGGCAGGCTTTTGAGTGTCCTTGCAAAGAAAGGTGGCTATATTGGTCACTGATTTGTTTTTGTTTTGTTTTTGAATGTCAGTAATGTATATTTGTGAATGTTGAGATGTTATATTGGTTTCACTGGTAAAAATAAATAATTGAAATGGGTATATATTTGTTTTTTGTTAAGTTGCCTAATAATTATGCACAGTAATAGTCACCTGCACACACAGATATCCCCCTAAAATAGCTATAACTAAAAACAAACTAAAAACTACTTCCAAAACTATTCAGCTTTGATATTAATGAGTTTTTTGGGTTCATTGAGAACATGGTTGTTGTTCAATAATAAAATTAATCCTCAAAAATACAACTTGCCTAAAAATTCTGCACTCCCTGTATATACGATATTCACAGCAGTATACTTAAGCCCTCTCTTAGGGTGCTCCTTTCTATATCTACTATCAAATGTACACTGAAGGTTCTCTTTAAGGGACGTCATCCAAGATGGCGTCCCTTGAATTCCGATTGGCTTATAGAATTCTATAGAATATAGAATCCAATCGGAATTAAAGGGTAAAAAATCCTATTGACTGATGCAACCAGACAATAGGATTGAGCTTTAATCCTATTGGCTGATCTAATCAGCCAATAAAATTGAGCTTGCATTCTATTGGCTGATTGGAACAGCCTATAGAATGTAAGCTCAATCCCATTGGCTAATTGGGTCAGCCAATAGGATTGAAGCTCAATCCTATTGGCTGATTGCATCCGCCAATAGGATTTTTTACCCTATAATTCTGATTGGCTGATAGAATTCTATCAGCCAATCGGAATTCAAGGGATGCCATCTTACATGACGTTCCTTAAAGGGAACCTTTAGTGTACGACTGGGACCGTATGAAGAGGATGCTCCGCGCCGGATGTCTTGAAGATGGAGCCGCTCTGCGTTGGAAGGATGAAGATAGAAGATGCCGTCTGGATGAAGACTTCTGCCCACCTGGAGGACGACTTCTTGTCGATGGATGAAGACTTCTCCTGGCTGGATGAGGATGGATGTCCGGTCTTCAAAAACTGTAAGTGGATCGTCCGGGGTTAGTGTTAGGTTTTTTAAGGGTTTATTGGTGAGTTTTATTTTTAGATTGCCCTTTTCAGAGCAATGAGGAGCTTAAGTTTTTTAGGTAGGTTTTTATTGGGGGGGGGGGTTGGTTGTGTGGATGGTGGGTTTAACTGTTGGGGGGTTGTTTGTATTTTTTTTTTTTACAGGTAAAAGAGCTGATTTCTTTGGGGCAATGCCCCGCAACAGGCCCTTTAAAGGGCTATTGGCAGTTTAGTTTAGGCTAGGGGTTTTATTATTTGGGGGGGGGGGCTTTTTTATTTTAATAGGGCTATTAGATTAGGAGTCATTCTTTTTTTTTTTTGATAATTTCTTTTTTATTTTGTGTAATTTAGTGTTTATTATTTTTTTTGTAATTTAGATACAGTGGGGCAAAAAAGTATTTAGTCAGCCACCAATTGTGCAAGTTCTCCCACTTAAGAAGATGTAATTTTCATCATAGGTATAACCTCAACTATGAGAGACAACATGTGGAAACAAATCCAGACAATCACATTGTCTGATTTGGAAAGAATTTATTTGCAAATTATGGTAGAAAATAAGTATTTGGTCACCTACAAACAAGCAAGATTTCTGGCTCTCACAGACCTGTATCTTCTTCTTTAAGAGGCTCCTCTGTCCTCCACTCATTACCTGTATTAATGGCACCTGTTTGAACTTGTTATCAGTATAAAAGACATCTGTCCACAACCTCAAACAGTCACTCTCCAAACTCCACTATTGTGAAGACCAAAGAGCTGTCGAAGGACACCAGAAACAAAATTGTAGACCTGCACCAGGCTGGGAAGACTGAATCTGCAATAGGCAAGCAGCTTGGTGTGAAGAAATCAACTGTGGGAGCAATAATTAGAAAATGGAAGACATACAAGACCACTGATAATCTCTCTGAGGCTCCACGCAAGATCTCACCCTGTGGGGTCAAAATGATCACAAGAACGGTGAACAAACATCCCAGAACCACACGGGGGGACCTAGTGAATGACCTGTAGAGCGCTGGAACCAACGTAACAAAGGCTACCATCAGTAACACACTACGCCGCCAGGTACTCAGATCCTGCAGTGCCTGACGTGTCTCCCTGCTTAAGCCAGTACATGTCCGGGCCCGTCTGAAGTATGCTAGAGAGCATTTGGATGATCCAGAAGGGGATTGGGAGAATGTCATATGGTCAGATGAAACCAAAGTAGAACTGTTTGGTATAAACACAACTCGTCGTGTTTGGAGGAGAGAGAATGCTGAGTTGCAACCAAAGAACACCATATCTACTGTGAAGCATGGGGGTGACAACATCATGCTTTGGGGCTGTTTCTCTGCAAAGGGAACAGGATGACTGATCCATGTACATGAAATAATTAATGGGGCCATGTAACGTGAGATTTTGAGTGCAAACCTCCTTCCATCAGCAAGGGCATTGAAGATGAAACGTGGCTGGGTTTTTCAACATGACAATGATCCCAAACACACGCCCAGGCAACGGAGTGGCTTCGAATGAAGAATTTCAAGGTCCTGGAGTGGCCTAGCCAGTCTCCAGATCTCAACCCCATAGAATACCTTTGGAGGGAGTTGAAAGTCCATGTTGCCCAGCGACAGCCCCAAAACATCACTGCTCTAGAGGAGATCTGCATGCAGGAATGGGCCAAGATACCAGCAACAGTGTGTGACAACCTTGTGAAGACTTACAGAAAACGTTTGACCTCTGTCATTGCCAACAAAGGATATATAACAAAGTATTGAGATTAACTTTTGATATTTACCAAATACTTATTTTCCACCATAATTTGCAAATAAATTATTTCCAAATCAGACAATGTGATTGTCTGGATTTGTTTCCACATTTTGTCTCTCATAGTTGAGGTATACCTATGATGAAATTTACAGGCCTCTCTCATCTTCTTAAGTGGGAGAACTTGCACAATTGTTGCTGACTTTTTTGTCCCACTGTAAATGTATTTTTTTAATTTAATTTATTTAATTTTAGTGTAATGTTAGGTGTTAGTGTAACTCAGGTTAGGTTTTATTTTACAGGTACATTTGAATTTATTTTATCTAGGTAATTAGTAAATAGTTAATAACTATTTACTAACTAGTCTACCTAGTTAAAATAAATACAAACTTACCTGTGAAATAAAAATAAAACCTAAGATAGCTACAATGTAACTATTAGTTATATTGTAGCTAGCTTAGGGTTTATTTTACAGATAAGTAAGTATTTATTTTTAAATAGGAATTATTTAGTTATTAATAGTAAGTTTTATTTATAATGATTTTCATTATATTAAAGTTAGGGGTGTTAGGGTTACGTTAGGGTTAGGGTTAGGTTTAGGGGTTAATATATTTATTTAGTGTTTGTGATGTGGGAGGCCAGAGTTTTAAGGGTTAATAACTTTAGTATAGTGGCGGTGGCAGCGACAGATTAGGGGTTAATAAGGGGTTAATAAGTGTAGGTAGGCGGCGGCGACATTGGGGGCGGCAGATTAGGGGTTAATTAATTTATGTAGGAGGTGTTAGGCTTTTTTTTAGCAGGCTCTCCCCATTGATGTCTATGGGGAAATCGTGCATGTCAAAGCAGCTCAAAGCAGTGCTGGTATTTGTGTTCGGTACGGAGCTCAACGCTGCCATATTTCCTGCAAACACCGTTTTTTTGCAAACCTGTAATAGCAGCGCTATTAAAGGTGAGCAGTGGAAATAATTTGCAAGTTATTACCGAGGCACTCATAACGCAAAACTCGTAATCTGGCCGAATGTTTCTTATTGAAAACAATCTAATATTATTTGCATTTTTTAAAATTTGATGTCATTTTATTATTTCAGCTAAATTATTATTATTATGCGATTATTACTAATTATAACAAGGATAGTAAATATTAATTGATAATTGTTTATTTTGGTTGAAGGTTATATGTGATATTATTGGATTGAAGTACTTACTAATTTTAAATGAAGTAACCGCTTATACACTTACTTATATTTTTGATTATGGCAAGTATGCTCATTTTAGAAGGGACCAATCGCTCACACTTTCTATCCAGTCAAACTTTTACTTCAGACTGAACCAAGTAAACATTGAATCTCGTGACTCAATGTTTACTTGGTATACATAATTTTCTCCAATGCGTATGTGTTTGAAATTTCAGAGTCGGGAGCGCGCAAATGGTCTAACGTGTAGAGAGGGTGGAGAATAGGTAAGCCTCAAGTTTATTCAGGACATTAAATGAGAGGGGCAGAGCGATGCGGCGCAACAACGGCTTGTGAATAAAGTTAATTTTTACTAAAATTACATATAAACATTGGAAATTGATAATGCGGTTTTATATATTTAGTAATAACTAATAGAATTCTTGAACTTAGCAATAGTAGAGTTTACCATCACTTTAAGAACCAGGGCTATTTTTTACATTTTCTGCAGTGTACCCACACATATTATATACCGTTTTTCTCGCCACTAAATGGACTTTCTAAACATACCATTATTTTCATCACATCTTATAAATTTCTATAATTTTTTTTATAAAATATGATTGAAAAAAACACACTTTTTCTAACTTTGACCCCCAAAATCTGTTACACATCTACAACCACCAAAAAAAAAACCAATTTCTAAATGTTTTCTAAATTTTTAGAATGCGATCAAATTAAAATAATCATTAACTTTTTCACTAACTTTTTCACAATACGCTCTCACAATAGCTGCTGGTGCAACACCGCCCCCTGCAGACACGCGGCCAACGGGCCGCCAGCAGGGAGGTGTCAATCAACCTGATCGTACTTGATCGGGTTGAATTCCAGCGATTCCTGTCCGCCTGCTCAGATCGCTGCTTCATAACTGCTGTTTCTGGCGAGTCTGAAGACTCGCCAGAAACACGGGAACACAAGCTCCATTCGGAGCTTGATAAATGGGCCCCTGTAAGGGATTAAATAGAATGATCTTTATTCTGGCCTCCTAACCATATAGAGGCTTCTCTTGGGCCTTACGCAGCTATGTATTACAATAGCTAGTGTTTAGGATAGGGCAGAGACTCCCTAACTATGCCTAGGTTTGCGGAGGGTTTTAGTCACCCCTATCCGTATAATTTCCATGTAAGGGGAGGAGTACATATATGAAAGTTACTACAAATGCTATCCCAGTAGATAATACGTTTAAGTTATATGGGCCACTTTTGGACCTCTAGGCTATAAAATCGCTTCAATAATAGATAACATGTAGTTAGGGTTACAGAAGTTGCATAATAGGCTTGACTTAGTCTTTCACCTCCTTAAACAATATAAGGCCACCCTTGGCTTTAAAAACATATTGCAACAGCTATAGGAGGTTATCTGACAGTATATGAACCATTTTTAAACCTTCAGAGAAGGTATCATTTTATGCAGCATGAAATCTATTATATACAATATATCCCTATAACAAGTAACACATTTGCAGTGCTTTTAAGTTATCTAATAAACCGCAAAAGTGGGGGGGGGGAGAGGAGAGGGGGAGGGCAAGTGCCTTTATGCAACTTCACTTGTGATCATGAAAACTTGATAACATGCAGGGTAAAACAGCATATAGAATAATGTAATTATTACAATAGGGAGCTAAGTATTAAAATCAGTCAAGCCCTTGCACAATATTCCCAACCAAGTAAGTAGAGTTATTGGACTCCTGATAAGTGCTCCTAAACAATGAATTACTATATAGTAAAACAGTATGAGTAATAGTTAAGTTCACTGAGAAAATGTCAAGATAGAGAACAGAGTACCCAGTTATTGTAGCTTATTGTTCTAATTTTAAAAGATAGGGGGCCTAAAATGAAAGTTCCCCTTAATTAACTGACTGTTTAGTTCCCCACATTGATCCAGGGAGCAAGCAATATGTTACGGGCTATTAACAAGAGGAAGTATTGCTCCAAAGTAGTACTTGCAATCTGGGAAATATAGAAAGACTTGTATAAGTGCTATACCATAACCACATAGAAGGACTGCATGCAATGGTCCAGCAACATCAATAAACACTGCAGAAGTGAATAATAAAAAAAGAAGGCGCCACCATAGTGCACAATCAGATGTGTATAACACGCCAATTAAACAAGTAAGACCGTACTTACAAGCTGTAAGACACTTGAGAAGTGTCACAAACGCCTTCTGGACTGTTATGGAGTCGTCCAGCTAACTCACACAGGTGGGTTTCAGAAATCCTCTGGGGTGTGAGGGCGGCGATGGCAAAAAGAAAACAGCATCCAGCAGCAGAAGTTTCACAGAGCCGGCTCGTCCTGTACTATCCACTGTTGTTGTAGATACATTGGTGGATACAATGTAACAGATGGATCGATAGGATGAGTAAATAAATGAATAAAGGATACTTCGTGGCAAAAGTCTTGTAAAAGCAAACAGACTTTATTTAGAGTACATAAGCACAACGTTTCTCGGTCTCTCCTGACCGTTTCCTCAGGTGCAATATACATAATAATTTAAACCACAAACTTTTATTGCCGAATTCTCGGCGTCCTCTGAAGTGAACAGCGCATGCGTGAAGGTGTGACCACTAATAGAGCTACCATTGGTCACTGATATCCAATGGTAAGAGAAATAATATTCAAGCCTCTTTGTGAAATCAATAGCGTGAGTAAAGAACTGCTATTGATGGCAAACAACCACAATCAGGCCGTGCAACGCTCATCTATCCGAGCATATCAAAAGAATGTATAAAATATATCAAAGGTATATTAATATTTTAAATATATATATAAATACACAGAGTAAAAAAATAATAATTAAAAAACTTTCCATTCGGTCGCTCTTAGTGGTGACACCCACAGCGCAACTCAAATTCTACAGCTAAACAGGTTAAACCAGAGTATCTCTCAGTCAAGATGCAAGAGGTATAAATAAAGCACTATTACTTAATATACAACTTGTAACATAAAACTGTGAATCGGAACCTCATATAAAAAGCCTATAAAATGCAATTCTTTTAAAAAACATATGTTCATGTTTTTAAAACATAGACAGAGTTCAAAATCAAATAAAAACTAATTATTGGACTAAATAAATATATGCAAATATAACCCACTCTAAGGGCATATATAGAAATGTATATATACACATATGCATATACACGTGTATCAATAAACAAACTAAGGCCTAGATTTGGAGTTTGGCGTTAGCCGTGAAAACCAGCGTTAGAGGCTCCTAACGCTGGTTTTAGGCTACCTCCGGTATTTGGAGTCATTAAAAAAAGGGTCTAACGCTCACTTTTCAGCCGCGAATTTTCCATACCGCAGATCCCCTTACGTCAATTGCGTATCCTATCTTTTCAATGGGATCTTTCTAACTCCGGTATTTAGAGTCGTGTCTGAAGTGAGCGTTAGAAATCTAACGACAAAACTCCAGCCGCAGAAAAAAGTCAGTAGTTAAGAGCTTTCTGGGCTAACGCCGGTTCATAAAGCTCTTAACTACTGTACTCTAAAGTACACTAACACCCATAAACTACCTATGTACCCCTAAACCGAGGTCCCCCCACATCGCCGCCACTCGATTAAATTTTTTTAACCCCTAATCTGCCGACCGCCACCTACGTTATACTTATGTACCCCTAATCTGCTGCTCCTAACACCGCCGACCCCTATATTATATTTATTAACCCCTAATCTGCCCCCCTCAACGTTGCCTCCACCTGCCTACACTTATTAACCCCTAATCTGCCGAGCGGACCGCACCGCTATTATTATAAAGTTATTAACCCCTAATCCGCCTCACTAACCCTATAATAAATAGTATTAACCCCTAATCTGCCCTCCCTAACATCGCCGACACCTAACTTCAATTATTAACCCCTAATCTGCCGAATGGAGCTCACCGCTATTCTAATAAATGGATTAACCCCTAAAGCTAAGTCTAACCCTAACACTAACACCCCCTAAGTTAAATATAATTTAAATCTAACGAAATAAATTAACTCTTATTAAATAAATTATTCCTATTTAAAGCTAAATACTTACCTGTAAAATAAATCCTAATATAGCTACAATATAAATTATAATTATATTATAGCTATTTTAGGATTAATATTTATTTTACAGGTAACTTTGTATTTATTTTAACCAGGTACAATAGCTATTAAATAGTTAAGAACTATTTAATAGCTAAAATAGTTAAAATAATTACAAATTTACCTGTAAAATAAATCCTAACCTAAGTTACAATTAAACCTAACACTACACTATCAATAAATTAATTAAATACAATACCTACAAATAACTACAATGAAATAAACTAACTAAAGTACAAAAAATAAAAAAGAACTGTTACAAAAAATAAAAAATATTTACAAACATAAGAAAAATATTACAACAATTTTAAACTAATTACACCTACTCTAAGCCCCCTAATAAAATAACAAAGCCCCCCAAAATAAAAAAATGCCCTACCCTATTCTAGATTACTAAAGTTCAAAGCTCTTTTACCTTACCAGCCCTGAACAGGGCCCTTTGCGGGGCATGCCCCAAGAAGTTCAGCTCTTTTGCCTGTAAAAAAAACCATACAATACCCCCCCCCCCAACATTACAACCCACCACCCACATACCCCTAATCTAACTCAAACCCCCCTTAAATAAACCTAACACTAAGCCCCTGAAGATCATCCTACCTTGTCTTCACCATACCAGGTTCACAATCGGACCTGGCTCCAAAATCTTCATCCAACTCAAGCGGGGGCTGGCGATCCATCATCCGGCGGCTGAAGAGGTCCAGAAGAGGCTCCAAAGTCTTTATCCTATCCGGGAAGAAGAGTATATCCGGACCGGCAACCATCATCTTCCAAGCGGCATCTTCTATCTTCATCCGATGAGGACCGGCTCCATCCTGAAGACCTCCACCGCGGACCCATCTTCATCCGGCGACGTCCAACTGAAGAATGACGGTTCCTTTAAGGGACGTCATCCAAGATGGCGTCCCTCGAATTCCGATTGGCTGATAGGATTCTATCAGCCAATCGGAATTAAGGTAGGAATATTCTGATTGGCTGATGGAATCAGCCAATCAGAATCAAGTTCAATCTGATTGGCTGATTGGATCAGCCAATCGGATTGAACTTGATTCTGATTGGCTGATTCCATCAGCCAATCAGAATATTCCTACCTTAATTCCGATTGGCTGATAGAATCCTATCAGCCAATTGGAATTCGAGGGACGCCATCTTGGATGAAGTCATTTAAAGGAACCGTCATTCGTCGCTCAGTCGTCGGCCAGGATGGATGTTCCGCGTCGGAGGACTTCAGGATCCTGCCGCTCCACTCCGGATGGATGACGATAGAAGATCCCGCTTGGATGAAGACTTCAATCGGATGGAAGACCTCTTCTGCCCCGCTTGGATGAAGACTTCTACCGGATGGAGGACCTCTTCTTGCTCCGCTTGGATGAAGAATTTGGCTCGGCTGGGTGAAGACGACTCAAGGTAGGGAGATCTTCAGGGGCTTAGTGTTAGGTTTATTTAAGGGGGGTTTGGGTTAGATTAGGGGTATGTGGATGGTGGGTTGTAATGTTGGGGGGGGGTATTGTATGTTTTTTTTTACAGGCAAAAGAGCTGAACTTTAGTAATCTAGAATAGGGTAGGGCATTTTTTTATTTTGGGGGGCTTTGTTATTTTATTAGGGGGCTTAGAGTAGGTGTAATTAGTTTAAAATTGTTGTAATATTTTTCTTATGTTTGTAAATATTTTTTTATTTTTTGTAACTTAGTTCTTTTTTATTTTTTGTACTTTAGTTAGTTTATTTCATTGTAGTTATTTGTAGGTATTGTATTTAATTAATTTATTGATAGTGTAGTGTTAGGTTTAATTGTAGATAATTATAGGTATTTTATTTAATTAATTTATGGATAGTGTAGTGTTAGGTTTAATTGTAACTTAGGTAAGAATTTATTTTACAGGTAATTTTGTAATTATTTTAACTATTTTAGCTATTAAATAGTTTTTAACTATTTAATAGCTATTGTACCTGGTTAAAATAAATACAAAGTTACCTGTAAAATAAATATTAATCCTAAAATAGCTATAATATAATTATAATTTATATTGTAGCTATATTAGGATTTATTTTACAGGTAAGTATTTATCTTTAAATAGGAATAATTTATTTAATAAGAGTTAATTAATTTCGTTAGATTAAAATGATATTTAATTTAGGGGGGTGTTAGTGTTAGGGTTAGACTTAGCTTTAGGGGTTAATACATTTATTAGAATAGCGGTGAGCTCCAGTCGGCAGATTAGGTGTTAATAATTGAAGTTAGGTGTCGGCGATGTTAGGGAGGGCAGATTAGGGGTTAATACTAGTTATTATAGGGTTAGTGAGGCGGATTAGGGGTTAATAACTTTATAATAATAGCGGTGCGGTCCGGTCGGCAGATTAGGGGTTAATAAGTGTAGGTAGGTGGAGGCGACGTTGTGGGGGGCAGATTAGGGGTTAATAAATATAATATAGGGGTCGGCGGTGTTAGGGGCAGCAGATTAGGGGTACATAGGGATAATGTAAGTAGCGGCGGTTTACGGAGCAGCAGATTAGGGGTTAATAATAATATGCAGGGGTCAGCGATAGCAGGGGCGGCAGATTAGGGGTTAATAAGTGTAAGGTTAGGGGTGTTTAGACTCGGGGTACATGTTAAAGTGTTAGGTGCAGACGTAGGAAGTGTTTCCCCATAGCAAACAATGGGGCTGCGTTAGGAGCTGAACGCTGCTTTTTTGCAGGTGTTAGGTTTTTTTTCAGCTCAAACAGCCCCATTGTTTCCTATGGGGGAATCGTGCACGAGCACGTTTTTGAGGCTGGCCGCGTCCGTAAGCAACTCTGGTATCGAGAGTTGCAGTTGCGTTAAATATGCTCTACGCTCCTTTTTTGGAGCCAAACGCAGCCATTCTGTGGACTCTCAATACCAGAGTTATTTTTATGGTGCGGCCGGAAAAAAACCAGCGTTAGCTACGCGGGTCCTTACCGACAAAACTCTAAATCTAGCCGTTAGTTTGAGCCCATATACTACAGCCTCTACAGTGATCAATAATATACATCCCGTACATCTGGGTTAGTAGAGCAGGAGACACAGGACTATCATACATCAAGGAAGCAACAAAATACAGAATATATATAGAGCAGCTTTTATTATCAAGCTGGGAAGAAGCAATATCACAGTTCTAAGAGACATGTCCACCATTATGTCCCCAGTTTCAGGCGCACAGAAGAGGTGGGCTACACAACATGTATAGCAAAATCATGCCCAACATTTACCCCTCGCCTCTACACCAAAATACCATATCCTCATACACAAAAGCAGGTAGAATGTTCCTCTGGGTCTGTGGCGTGAACAGAGTGCTCAAGACACCAGAGTCACACTCATGGGAGCCGGCTGCACTCCCAGGCCCATTCGCTCGGACGTTGCGCCACTGCTCCCCCCAAAGTAAGGTTGCATTCCTCCCAGGGTTAGGAAGACCGGTCTCTACATCTGCAGGAAAATTGAGGAAGTCCAAATCCCCTTCTAGTATGGCTGATGTAGGGGAATCTGACTTAGCTTTCTGCAGCTCTTGCTCTATATTCACCCCCTCCTCCAATCCAGACTCAAAGGGAGACTGCGAGGGCAGCAAAGTAGGCAATGGCACTGCTTGCTGTTGTGTGATGTCACTCACGTCTGGTGTTATTTCTGCCACCGCCATGCTGTGTAATGTATTGCAGGCCAGGTCATCTCTCGATTGTGATGCAGCAAGGATCTTATCAATCCTCTCAACAAATCTCCTTTCATAATCTGCCATCAGGTCCCGGAAAACAGCTTCCAGATTCTCCATAGCTAAGATGGACTTCCACAAAGCCAGGGTATGGCTCTTGACCTCAATTCTAAACTAGTCAGGTGGCACTGTCTCCCTCTGTTCGCCACCAGTTCTCTCGACCACGTGGCCAGCAATTGTTGATCTCTGCAAATAAAGTGTGTTGGATAGTCCAAGTGCTGAGAGGAATGTAGTGATTTTAAGTACAGGAAAATACGGGTAAATTTGTATTAATTTTGCGTTTTCAACGGAGCTCTGCTAAAACATGTCCGCTCTTTCTAGCTGCTGGTTACGCCCCCCAAATATTTTTTTTTAATATACCCCCCAACTGCCCTGACCCCCCCCCAAACAGCTCTCTAAGCCTCCCCCTCAACCGTTTGGCCACCAACTTAGGTCCTGGCAGCTGTCTGCCAGTACCCAGTTTACTAACAAATTTAAAGTTAATTTTCTGTAGTGTAGCTCCCCCCCTCAATACACTCCCCCCTTCCCCCTCCCGGATCACTTTCCCAAAATTTTTTCCCTCTCCCTTTCCCCTCTTCCTCCATCGGCATTATTTAACAATTGATGACCGTGCATGTGTGCACATGCTCCTGAGCCCCACCTCTAATACATAACCAATCCGGAGCGCGCACCAGCGATGGGCCGCCCACCCACCTCTCAGCTATGGCTCCCACCCACCAACGATCGGCACCACTGCTGTCCAATTTTTTTCCCCATAGACATCAATGAGGTTGCGTTACGGAGAATTTTCATTCCGCGATCACAGGTGTTAGTTTTTTTTCTAACACTCTCCCCCCATTGATGTCTATGGGGGAAAGCATGCATGAGCACGTCAAAGCAGCCCTTGGCTTTTGTGCGGTATGGAGCTTAACGCCACCATAGCGCACGCACAAGGAGGCTTTTCAGTAACTCATAATGGCAGCGCTATGGAGGGTGAAATAACGTAACTTTTTTGGCGTTGGCAAAACTCGTAATCTAGGTGTCAGTTAGTTAACACTGAGGACAAATGTGTTCACTTCCAGGATTCTGTAGGACTAAAGTTTATGAGCCAAACTGTACATATGACTTGCGGCTAGACTGAGATTCAACAGAAAAAGTGATGATGTCAAGTTACAAAGAAATAAATGGGCCTTGCATACTGAAAGGGGCAGTATACACCAGTTTTCATTTAACTGCATGTAAAGAATAATATGCACAGATACTGATATAAAAATCCAGTACCTTTTAAAAACTTACTTAGAAGCTCCCAATTTAACATTGTTAATGAGATAAGTCTGGGAAACCCACTGAAAGGGTTTTATAGCAGAAACTCCCCCCTCCCCTGCATATGAAAAGACCCATTATACAGAAGCAGTCTGAAGTCTGTATACATCAGTATACATCTAAAACTTTGGGGCTTGGTTTGGAGTCTGAAAATCAGCACAATCACCTAGATTACGAGTTTTGAGCGCTATAGGGAAAGCAAAGAACGCAACAAAAGTGACATTATTAAACCCACTATAGCGCTGCCTTGATCAGGACTTCAACTTTGGGATGTTCGGGACTTTCAAAAACTGTAAGTGGATCGTCAAGGGGTTAGTGTTAGGTTTTTTTAAGGGTTTTTTTGGTTGTTGTTTTTTTAGTTTAGGGTCTGGGCAGTAAAAGAGCTAAATGCCCTTTTAAGGGCAATGCCGATGCAAATGCCCTTTTCAGGGCAATGGGTAGCTTAGGTTTTTTTAGAATTCATTTTTTATTTTGGGGGGTTGTGTGGGTGGTGGGTTTTACCGTTGGGGGGTCTTTGTATTTTTTTAAAGGTAAAAGAGCTGATATCTTTGGGGCAATGCCCCACAAAAGGTCCTTTTCAGTATTGTGGGCTAGGGTTTTTTTTATTTTATTTTGGGTGTAATTTTTTATTTTGGATAATTTTGTTTGTTATTTTCCATAATTTAGTGTTTGTTATTTTTTGTAACTTAGTATTTTTTTGTTTTTGTATTTAGATTCTTTGTAATTTTTAGAGTAGTGTTAGGATTTTTATAATGTGTAGTTTAGTTTAACCCCTTAATGACAACTGACGTACCAGGTACGTCATGCATTAACAAGCAGTTAATGACAATGGACGTACCTGGTACGTCAGTTGTCAAACAGAGTGCTGGAAGCGATCACAAATGCTTCCAGCAGCTCTGAGGGTATTGCAGTGATGCCTCGATATGGAGGCATCCTGCAATACCACTTTACAAGCCTCCGATGCAGAGAGAGCCACTCTGTGGCCCTCTCTGCACCGGTAGCGATAGTGCCAGTGTCCGCCGGGTGCACGATGCGCGTGCGCGTGCACGATGCGCGTGCGCGTGCACGATGCGCGAGTGTGCACGTGAACGTGCATGTGCGCGTGCACGGGGCGGCCGTGCACGCGCGCGCGTGCACGTGCACCCATTAGTCACACTGACACCAATGAATGAGGGCAGAAAGGGGAAAAAAAGGGATTTTTTTTTAAAAAAAAATATAAAAGGATCTGGGAGGGGGTGGGGGTGGGGGTATTGTGGGGGGCTACTACACTACAGAAATAGTTTTTTAAATAAAAAATAAAATAAAAATACTTTTTGGGGGGTTTTTGGGGCCAAACTGGGTACTGGCAGACAGCTGCCAGTACCCAAGATGGCGGTTATTAGGTAGGGGAGAGGGTTAGAGAGCTGGAGGGGGGATCAGGGAGGTAGGGGCTAAGGCAGGGGTCCATCACAGCTAAAACACTTTATTATTTTTATTTTTAAAAAAAAAAAAACTCTTTTATTTAGTACTGGCAGACTTTCTGCCAGTACTTAAGATGGCGGGAACAATTGTGGGGTGGGGGAGGGAAGAGAGCTGTTTGGGAGGGATCAGGGGGTGGGATGTGTCAGGTGGGAGGCTGATCTCTAAAATTAACCCTGCAAGCTCCCTACAAGCTACCTAATTTAACCCCTTCACTGCTGGGCATAATTAACGTGTGGTGCGCAGCAGCATTTAGCGGCCTTCTAATTACCAAAAAGCAACGCCAAAGCCATATAAGTCTGCTATTTCTGAACAAAGGGGATCCCAGAGAAGCTTTTACAACAATTTCTGCCATAATAGCACAAGCTGTTTGTAAATAATTTCAGTGAGAAACCTAAAATTGTGAAAAATGTTAAGTTTTTTTTTTATTTGCTCGCATTTGGCGGTGAAATGGTGGCATAAAATATACCAAAATGGGCCTAGATCAATACTTGGGGTTGTCTACTACACTACACTAAAGCTAAAATTAACCCTACAAGCTCCCTACAAGCTCTCTAATTAACCCCTTCACTCCTGGGCATAAAACACGTGTGGTGCGCAGCGGCATTTAGCGGCCTTCTAATTACCAAAAAGCAACCCCAAAGCCATATAAGTCTGCTATTTCTGAAAAAAGGGGATCCCAGAAAAGCATTTACAACCATTTGTACCATAATTGCAGAAGCTGTTTGTAAATAATTTCAGTGGGAAACCTAAAGTTTGTGACAAATTTTGTGAAAAAGTGAACTTTTTTTTTTTTTTATCGCATTTGGCGGTGAAATGGTGGCATGAAATATACCAAAATGGGCCTAGATCAATACTTTGGGTTGTCTTCTAAAAAAAATATATACATGTCAAGGGATATTCAGGTATTCCTGACAGATATCAGGGTTCCAATGTAACTAGCGCTAATTTTGAAAAAAAGTGGTTTGGAAATAGCGAAGTGCTACTTGTATTTATTGCCCTATAACTTGCAAAAAAAGCAAAGAACATGTAAACATTGGGTATTTCTAAACTCAGGACAAAATTTAGAAACTATTTAGCATGGGTGTTTTTTGGTGATTGTAGATGTGTAACAGATTTTGGGGGTCAAAGTTAGAAAAAGTGTGGTTTTTTCCATTTTTTCCTCGTATTTTTTTTTTTAGTAAATTATAAGACATGATGAAAATAATGGTATCTTTAGAAAGTCCATTTAATGGTGAGAAAAACGGTATATAATATGTGAGGGTACAGTAAATGAGTAAGAGGGAAATTACAGCTAAACATAAACACAGCAAAAATGTAAAAATAGCCATTGTCATTAAGGGTAAGAAAATTGAAAAATGGTCCGGTCATTAAGGGGTTAATTTAATTGGTAGTTAGTTTAATTTTAGTCTAATAATTATATTAGTTTAATTGTTAGTTTAAACTTAGTTTTTTTAATTTGACAGGTACGTTTTAATTTAATTTAAGCAAGGGAAATTGTAAATTTAATATAAAGTTAGGAGGGGCATTAGGTTTAGGGGTGGATAGTTTAATTTAGTTTATTTCGATGTGGGGGCTTTTGGTTTAGGGGTTAATAGTTTAGTATATTTTGTTGTGGGGGGCATGCAGTTTAGGGGATAATAGGTTTATTATAGTGGCAGCGGTGTAGGGCTTAATAACTTTAGTATAGTGGGGGCGACTTGGGTGGACGGCAAATTAGGGGTTGATAATATTTAAATAGTGTTTGTGATGCGGGAGGCGGTTTTGGGGTTAATAATTTTCTTATAGTGGTGACAATGTCAGGGAGTGGCGGAATAGGGGTTAATACATTTTATTAGTGGCGGCAATGTCGGTGGCGGCAGATTAGGGGTTAATACATTTATTATAGTGTTTGCGATGCGAGAGGGCCTCGGTTTAGGGGTTAATAGGTAGTTTATGGGTGTTAGTGAATTTTTTAACATTTTAGTTATTAGTTTTATGTTACAGATTTGTAGCGTAAAACTCATAACTACTGACTTTAAATTGCGGTACGGATCTTGTCGTTTTAGGCTATAATGCTCGCTTTTTAGCCAGAACACAAAACTCGTAATAGCAGCGCTATGGGAATCCCATTGAAAAAACGTCATTTTTACGAGTGCTGTACTGACATTGCGTTACAGACTAAAAGGTTTGCGGTACACCTATACCAACAAGACTTGTAATGGCTGCGTTAGGGAAAATGATGCATTATGGGCCACAATGCTGCTATTCGACTCATAACGCAAAACTCGTAATCTAGGTGAGTGCTATTTAAAAATTAGTAAAACTATACATTTTTACAAAAACACACCCAGGTGGGCTATATAAATGGATCATCTACAAAAGATTTATGCAAAGAAAAATCTAGTGTATAATGTCCCTTTAAGTCACAGACCTAATCTATAGCTAGCTCTCCAAATTAAATGCCTAACTGTGACCCAGTCCCCATTTCAATTAAAGGGACAGTCCACTGCATTCTTAATATTTTAAAAGATAGATAACACTAACCAATAACCAATATTGTTATATTACTATACTTTATAGCCTTTATACCTCTAAATGTCTGTCTTTTTATAAGCCCCTGCAGGCTGGCTTTATCTCAAAGCATTTTTAAAGCATTTAACAACAAGACACTGCTAGTTCCTGGGTGCCATATAGATTACATCACTTCTGTGAAGTTATTCATGAGTCTGCACTAATTGCCTAAAATGTAAATCTGTAAATAGCACTGAGATCAGGGGGCAATCTGCAGAGGCTTAGATACAAGGCAATCACAGAGGTAAAAAGAATATTAATATAACTGTATTGGTTGTGGTGAATGGGTAATAAAGCGATTACCTATCTTTTAAAAAAATAAAAATTGTGGAGTAGACTGTCCCTTTAAACATAACCAATCTGAATTGTGGGATGTCTCAATCACAAAATGCATAAACATATATGATCTGTATGAGCTGGTGCCTCAGAAAGGATGCACATAAATGATTGTTGATAATGGAAGTGAATTGGCAAGCTGATTAAATATGCTCTATCTGGATCATGACATTCTTTAAAAATAAGATAAACCAGAGAGAACTTGAGACTATGAGGCCCATTTATTTAGCTCCGTATGGAGTTTTTGGGCCCGTGTTTTTGGCGAGTCTTCAGACTCGCCAGAAACAGCAGTTATGAAGCAGCGGTCAAAAGATGCTGCTCCATAACCCTGTCCACTTGCTCTAAACAAGGCGAACAGAGATCGAGTACAATCGGGTTGATTGACACCTCCCTGCTGGCTGCAGGGGGCAGCGTTGCACCAGCAGCTATTGTGAGCTGCTGGTACAATGCTGAATACGGAGAGCGTATTGCTCTCCGCATTCAGCGAGGTCTTTCGGACCTGATCCGCACTGACCGATCAGGTCCGCAAGACTTTTGATACATAGGCCTCTATATATAGATGAAGAGTATGTGTTTGAGTTTTCATTTAGATTTTTTTTGTTAGTGGGGGTTAACGTTTGCTTTTATGTCCTTATTGATTAGTTATTTGGTGTTGTTGGGAAGGTTATTTATGGTGGGGTTAGGAAGATTAATGGGGTCAGATTGGTTAATATGTATTTTTTTTTATTAAGGAGTCCAGATCAAGATCAGGGTTAATTACAGTTGTGATATCATCTCAGTTAGGGTTAATTGTGGTTGGGAGGTCATATTATAAATAATTAAAAATAACTTCTTAAAGGGACATGAAACACATTTTTCTTTCTTTCATGGTTTATTCAGAACATGTGATTGTAAACAACTTGCCAATTTAATTCTACTATCTAATTTGCTTCATTATCCTGATATCCTTTGTTGAAAAGCATATCTAGATAGGCTCAGCAGCTGCTAATTGGTGGCTGCACATAGATGCATTGCGAGATTGGCTCATCCATGTGCATTACTAATTTCTCAACAAAGAATATCAAGAGAATTAATTAAATTAAATAATAGAAGTAATTTGGAGTAATGAAAGATAAAATGGGGGTTTCATGTCCCTTTGATACTTTCTTTATTCAGGCAGTTGTGATGGTATTGCACTTTAAATGTCTTCTAAAACTCTTTGTGAAATATTAAATTCTTACTATTTCCTTCAATTGCAATCTAACTGTTCACCTCCATCATTCTTGATAGATGATGCCCAAATGTTAAAACACTTGAAAGTGATGAGCTGGAAAAAGCTGACTAGAAAATATCACCTGAACATCTCTATGTAAAAAAGAAAAATATTTTACCTCAAAATGTCCTAAGTATTCACACCCCATTGTAAAGGACTTTAAGCAGCAAATTAGTATGCCTGTCCCGGAACCGGCAAGGGAGTGAGCCTCATGCACACTCATGTTATTTCCCTAATCAATTTAAGGAAGTTTACTATGAAATCTCATGAGATCACAGTAAAACAGTTCATGACCTCAGCACTGCTGATGTTGATTGGCTGCTGTTCATTTCCCTCCCTGCAGCTGAGCAGTAACTGAAAGATAACTTTTTACAGAACACTTACTCTGGTGAGCTTAGGAAATTGTAATGTAACATATCTTCCTTTTTTACATAGAGATGTACAGGTGATATTTTCCAGTCAGTTTTTTTCAGTTATGCTGCATCATTTTCAAGTGTGTTAGCATATGAGTATTATGTCCCTTTAAGGCAATGATGTAGCATCCTTTGTCTTGATCTACTAAAACCAAACTTTGTGGTGAAAAAAGTGAATTCAGCCTTTAAATGGGTTTACATGGAAGAATACACATTAAATAAACAACACATGAACATCTGAATAAATGTTTTCCTTTAACGTCTGTAGCATCATCCTGTATCACATTTTACATTGTTACTTGTTTTGAAAAATACATTTAAATTCTTAAATGCTTTTTAATGGAAAAGTTCACAGTTTGGGTTTAATAAAGATTTATTTTACAGGTGCATCTTTCTTAAGTATGCAATTTCCACTTTTAATACATACTTCCTTTTGGAATGTGATCTTTTCTAGTAAAGGTGCTTCATAGTAAAATGAAGATTTGTTTGTATTTCTGATACCTACCATAGTAAAGTGACTTTTGTATTCTCAGCTTAAAACGCATTAAACATTACATTGAGGGGAAAATATTTTTTAAGTGTAATCACTTTCCTTTTCTATATATCATCTGCATAATAAGTTTAGTAAATATTCCTATATATGTGCTATGTATTGCTATTGAGCAGTTTTATTATAACAAAAATATTTATAATTACAAAAAGCTACCATTTGCCATGTAGTGTTAAAGTGAATGTCAAATTTGATGCTAAAGTGCGTTGAATCATGGCGTTGAATCAGACACTGATTCCCCCGGGGGGAATCCGTGATTGGAGTATGACCTATCCATCATTTCTGACATCAGAAATGGCTTGCAACGACTGGAAGAAGCTAGAGCTGCTGTGAAGTTTAAAAGGTAAGTTTTTTTGTTTACAACAGGAGTGAAATGTAAATTTTGATGAATTAAAGTGCCCCTGTTTTTAATCGAATTTTTAAAAACCTGGCACTTTAGCATCAAAATTGACATTCACCTTAAAGGATCACTAAAGTCAAAATTAAAGGGACAGCTAAGTTAAACTGCCATGATTTAGATAGGACATGCAAGTTTTAACAACTTTCCAATTTACTTTTATCATCAAATTTGCTTTGTTCTCTTGGTGTTCTTGGTTAAAAGCAAAACCTGCTTATCTCAGTGAATTTTACGGTTTTGCACAGTTAGACAGTGCCGTTTCTTGTGTGCCATATAGATAACATTTAGCTCACTCCCATTGCGTTATGCAAGATTCAACACTGATTGGCTAAAATTCAAGTTTGTGAATAGCACAGACAAGGGGGCAACCTGCAGGTGCTTAGATACAAGGTAATCACAGAGGTAAAAAGTGTATTAATATAATAGTGTTAGTTATGCAAAACTAAGGAATTAGAAAGGATTTATCTATCTTTTTTAACAATAACACATTTCAAGTAAAGTGTTATGATTCAGATAAAGCATGGTGCATTTTGTTATTGGCTGATGGCTGTCACATGATACAGGGAGAGGGAACATTTGATTCACTTTGAAACTTCCTAGAAAATATTCTACTGCTCATCTCAAATTCAAAGTAAGTGCAATTATATTGTATGTCTTTTTGTTTCTTTGTCAGTTATTCTATTCCACTGTATTTTAATTTTTAGTTTTTATATAAAAATATTTAAAATAAAAATAAGATATATTTACCAGGGTGTTTCCTTGTAAAAAATTATATATATATTGAAAAAGAAAAGTTGTCATTTAGTGAAACTGTGTCTGTGCAGCATGCCTAAGATAAAGAAGTAGGTGGTGTGCATTTGCTTATCTGTATATACCATTGGTATATGAAAGCCCTATGGGGGTTTCTTAAGTGAAATGCTTCACAATTAAAGGGACATGAACCCCAATTTTTTCTTTTATGATTCTTCAGACAGAGCATTTTAAACAGATTTCCAATGTACTTCTTTTATCTTATTTTATGTTTCGTTCTCTTGGTATTCTTTGTTAAAAATCATACCTAGGTGGGCTCAGAAGGCGGGAACTAGCTGCTGATTGGTGGATATACCTATATCCTCCTTGTGATTGGCTTACCGATGTGTTCAGCTAGCTCACAGTAGTGCATTGCTGCTTCTTCAAGAAAGGATACTAAGAAAATGAAGCAAAACTGATAATAGAAGTACATTTGAAAATTGTTTAAAAATGTATGCTCTATCTTAGTCATGAAATAACACATTGTGTTTCATGCCCTTTTAATGTGCCTAACAAGCATTAAATTGAGTATTTTTAAGAATATCATTGCAATGTAATTAAATGCATTTCAAAATACACCTTTATGTACCTTTAAGTATAAATAGATATTGACATGTTTATTGCACAGACAGAAATAATGCCAATGGATTTGCACAGAGTTTTCTACCCCCTTATACAGACGTGGTCCAGATAAGTCTGGTTAATGGCTTTTTCTCAAGTGTATCGCTCACTTCTTGGTAGGTACACACAATACAGAGCAGGAGATTTACATTTTTAAAGTTTGTATACACAGTTGAAAATTTACATTACATAACATAAAGTCACTTAAATAATAGAGAGTAATGCAAACAATGCACTCTGTACTATGCATAATGCAGCTGTAAAAATCTGGCACTGATCTATAATGTGCACCACTTCTGTTACAGAGTGCAAGAATACCTAAGCACCAAGATGGCGGCTCCTGATATGAAGGTGTGATGCTTCACCAACCAACACCAGTAAGGTGCTAAAATTAGGGAAAAATAATAGCATAGTTAGTAAAAACCATACGATTGTAGTTGTGCCCAGCAGATCTATCACTTGGTGAAAAGTCCATTTATTTAATATATATCATTCTAGCATAATTTCGGAGGCTATCTTTAGTCAGAATTAGATGCATATAAATAAATAACACCTAGATTATGAGTTTTGCGTTCGTGTTTTAATGCGGAAAAAATGGCAATTTCAGCGTTAAAACATCAATGCAGCCATTACGAGTCTTGTCGGTATAGCTGTAACGCAAGCCTTTTAGCCTGTAACGCAATGTCAGTCCCGCACTCGAAAAAAATTACGTTTTTTTGCATGGGATTTCCATAGCGCTGCCATTACAAGTTTTGCGGTGAGGCTAAAAAGCTTGCATTACAACCTATATCGACACAATCTGTTTTGGCAATCTGAGACCAGTAGTTATGAGTTTTACGCAACAAAACTGTTACACAAAACTCATAACTAAAGTGTTACATAAACTACCTATTAAGCCCTAAACCGAGGCCCTCCGCATCGCAAACACTATTATAAGTTATTAACCCCTAATCTGCCGCTCCCGACATCGCCGTCACTAATAAAATGTATTAACCCCTATTCTGCCGCTCCCCGACATTTTCCCAACTATAGTAAAGTTATTAACCCCTATTCCACCGCACCCCAACATCGCCCACACTATAATAAAGATATTAACCCCTATTCCGCCTCTCCCCGACACCCTTAAACCTCTGGCCTCCCACATCACTACCACTAAATAAAGCAATTAACCCCTAAACCGCCAGCCCTCCACATCGCCAAAAACTATTAACCCCTATTCCGCCGCTCCCCGACATTGTCACAGCTATAGTAAAGTTATTAACCCCTATTCCACTGCACCCCAACATCGCCCACACTATAATAAAGATATTAACCCATATTCCGCCTCTCCCCGACACCCTTAAACCTCTGGCCTCCCACATCACTACCGCTAAATAAAGCAATTAACCCCTAAACCGCCAGCCCCCCACATCGCCAAAAACTAAATTAAACAATTAACCCCTAAACTTAACTACGCCCTAACTTTAAATTAAAATGACAAGATCCCTATCTTAAAATAAATTAAAACGTACCTGTGAAATAAAAAAAAACTAAGTTTAAACTATATATTAAACTAACATTACTATTAAACTAAAATTAAAATAACTATCAATTAAATAAATTAAATTACACATTAAAAAAACCTAACCCTTCTAAAAAAAATTACATCTACAAATACAAAAAATAAAAAATACTAAATTACAAAAATAACAAACACTAAATTACGAAAAATAACAAACGAAATTATCCAAAATAAAAACAATTACACCTAATCTAATAGCCCGATAAAAATACCCCCCCCCCCCAACATAAAATAAACCCTAGCCTACAATGAACTACCAATAGCCCTTAAAAGGGCCTTTTGTAGGGCATTGCCCTAAAGAAATCAGCTCTTTTACCTGAAAAAAATACAAAACCCCCCAACAGTCATACCCACCACCCAACCAACCCCCCAAAATAAAAAAAGCTAACTCTAAAAAATGCCTAAGCTACCCATTGCCCTGAAAATTGCATTTGTATTGGCATTGAACTATTTTTCATTGCCCTTAAAAGGGCATTTAGCTCTTTTAAGAAAGCCCAAAACTCTAATCTAAAAAAAAAAAACAACCCCAAAAAAGTTTATAAAAAGCTAACACTAACCCCCGACGATCCACAGTTTTTGAAGTCCGGACATCCAGGCGGCGAGGTCTTTATCCATCTAGGCAGCGTCTTCTATCTTCATCCAGGCGGCATCTTCTATCTTCATCCCGGTGGAGCGGAGCCGCTCCATCCTGAAGTCATCCGGCACGAAGCATCCTCTTCATACGGTCGCCACCGTATACTGAATCTTCAATGTAAGAGATCCTTTTCAAAATGGCGTCCCTTGCATTCCTATTGGCTGATTTGATTTTGGAAATTCAAATCAACCAATAGGATGAGAGCTACTGAAATCCTATTGGCTGTTTAAATCAGCCAATAGGATGAGAGTTACTGGAATTCTATTGGCTGATTTGAATAGCAGCGCTTGTATTTTGTGCGGTATGGAGCTCATAGCAACCATATCGCACGCACAAGTCGGCTTTTCAAAAACTCGTAATGGCAGAGCTATGGAGGGTGAACTAATGCAACTTTTGTTGCATTTGTTTCGCACCCTCTATAGGGCAAAACTTGTAATCTAGGTGTAAAGAAATAAGAATTAAAAAAAAGCTACAGGACAAATTTTGCTAATTAAAAAGTATTATTATTAAACTTATAATAATTATTCTGTTATTCTTCAACCCCTGTATTGACTATCTATCATCTATCAATCTATCTATCCATCCATCATCTATCTATCTATCTATCTATCTACCGTCTATAATCTATCTATCTATCTATATATATATATCTATATCTATCTATCTATCTATCTATCTATCATCTATCAATCTATCTATCCATCCATCATCTAACTATCTATCTATCTACCGTCTATAATCTATCTATATATATATATATCTATATCTATATCTATCTATCTATCTATCTATCTATCTATCTATCTATATATATATATATATATATATATATATATAGTACATACACACACACATATATATGATCATCAACAATGGTTTAACAAACTGAATGAGTTACGCCCGAATCTACAGTTCAAGATGGAATACAGCGATACAACTGTAGATTTCTTGGATCTGCGTATATATAAGAATCAGAATCAGCTCTTAACCACACTCTTTCGCAAAGCTACAGGCAGAAATTCCCTACTCCAGGCCACTAGCTGCCACCCCCCGGCACTAAAGAAGGCATTGCCAATTTCTCAATTCAATAGAGTCGTTAGAAACAACAGAGACCCTGTACATACAAAACAACAACTGTTAGAAATGAAGATAAGATTTCTACAACGGGGGTACAGTGAACAGCACTTAAATAAATGCCTGGAAAAATTCCGGGATCTGCCGCAAGAGGAAGCACTACGGCCAAACACTAGAAAATCTGACACTGAAAGGATGACATATGTGACAACGTATACAGTGGACAAACAGAATCTTCCAGCTGTATTAAGGAAAGACTGGGACATTGTGCAGTCTGACCATACCTTACCTTTTACCAACATGGGACCACCGAGAGTCAGCTATAGAAGATCCAGATCCATTCGTGATACACTAGTCAAAGTGGATCCTATTGACTGTTACAAGAAACAAACATGGTTAAATCAACCAAAACCGGGCTGTTTCAAATGTCTGGGATGTACCACGTGTAATGGCCTTAGTGCCACAAAGTTTTTTGTACACCCTCACACAAACAAAAAATTCTTTATCAGACACCGTGTTACATGTACCACTGAATATGTTGTCTACTTAATCCATTGCCCTTGTGGTTTATATTACGTAGGCAAAACCATTGATGACTTACGGACACGCATGGCCAACCATCGCACTGCGATCAGATCAGCAATTGAAAAAAGACAGTCTGATCAACCTGTTGCTAGACACTTTGCGTTGGCTGGCCATGCGGTGTCTAATTTACGATATGTCATAATAGATCATGTCCCTAGACCTAGTAGAGGGGGGGACAGGGCCAAACTACTTCTACAAAAGGAATCCAGATGGATCCATACCCTTAACACTTTAACGCCAAACGGGCTAAATGTAAATTTGGATTGGCACTGTTTCTTATGATACTTGCCCCTCACTTAGTAATTTAATTTAGGTAATGATTTTCCAATCTAAGAACATATATTCAGTATATACCTCCCCTCTTTAACATTGAAGCCCATCATAGCATATATTTAGGTGATGATCCCATCATATTTGATACTGTCATGCTTCTCATTCTCACCTATTGTTACATCTCACTGGCCCTTTAAATCCTCAGCAACTACCATAAATAGCAAGAATCCTCACTTACTCATTGCTTGGTATTGATTCAATCCGGACCAGTCCTGAGCTCCACCCTCTACCTGCAGTCTCTGCAGCAACCGCTCCCTGAGCCCTGTCTCATTCAAGCTGCTTCCCTGTGAAGTGAACTGCTCCGCTACCGGAACTCCGGCCTCTGTGACGTCACACGCCACTTTCTGCCGACATTCAGCTGCTATCTTACCGCTCTCAGCACTTACCTTACTTGCGGTTAAACCGAAGTTCAGTCTCCAACTTTAGTTCTAACAGGTACCAACACTAAGGGGGTTCTTTTGCTTATATTGCTCACACTGTACTTTTGCCGCAATCTTCTATGTGCGCTAATTATAAGAGCTCATGTTACTTTACTAGTATCCATTACCCATTGCATCCAAAACCGCTTAAGCTTTACTATCACTTTGGCTTGTGCACAAACATATATAATTTTATGGTTTAACGTTAACAATATATCATAACTGAGGTTAAAGCAACTAGTTACACTGCTGAATTGAATTTAACTTTATACTTCAGCAATAGTGCTTGCTGCTGCTTTGTTTATTTTTCCTTACCTTCTTCACATATTAACTGCTAGTTGTGTGTGTGCTAGGTTTTCACATATTACTAAAGGGTAATATTAATGTGACACCCTGCCACACACTTAGCTACACCATTTATATATATATATATATATTGTTTTATCAGTAGCTGTGGTCCACTCTAACATATGTCTTTTTTTTAGACATTACAGAAATACCAAGCCAACCTAAAATGGACCCAACTGATATGAATACACACATACAAACACTAACTAACAAAGTAGATTTATTAACTGAAGGGCTTACTGCACTTAAACTAGAAAATGATAATTTGAAAACTTATATCAAGGAGGTAGTTGACAGGAAGCCCCCTCCTCTAGAACCCCAGATTAGTACCCCTGAACCTTTCTTTGGAGATAGGAAGATTTTTAGGGAATTCAAAAATTCATGCTATTTATTATTTACTCTCAAACCCTATACATATCCTACTGATAGGGTAAAAGTTATGACAACTATTTAAGGGCAGAGCCTAGGGCATGGGCTAATACTTTTTTGGAGCACAATGATGATATTCTCAATTCCTTGGACTCTTTTTTTCTCTGCCTTATCACAAATTTATGAGGATCCTTTTAAGCAGCAAACAGCTGAAAATGCCATGAGGTCTTTAAGGCAGAGGAAAAGAGAGGTAGAGGAATATATAGCAGAATTCAAGCGGTGGGCTCCCGACACCCAATGGAATAACTTGTCTCTCCGAAATCAATTTCGGTTGGGGTTGTCGGATGCTGTTAAGGATGAGCTCTCTCGCACCCAAATACCTCCTACTTTGGAACAACTTATAGATCTCTCTATCTGCATAGATAGAAGGCTCAGGGAAAGACATCATGAGAGAACTAGTCATGACTCATCCTCTAGACCAAGGTTTGCAACTAATCCACCCAGTACACACTCAAAACCCCCTCCGGAACCTATGGATATCGCTTTCCTAAGAAGACCCCTAAGTTCCCAGGAAAAGATAAGACGTCACACCCATAACCTGTGCATGTACTGTGCCTCTGATGAGCATGGGATTAGAGACTGCCCCAACCTCGTTCGCCAAAGGAAGGGTAAGCTTTCTACTCCCTCTCCTTCACTTAAGACTGTACTCAAAAGCAATCATTATTGTAAAACGAATCTTGTCTTACAGTGGGATCAAACTCGGGTGACCCTCCAAGGGATTATTGACTCCGGAGCCTCCCTCTCCTACATTGATGTAACTTTCTGTGAAACAAATAAAATACCCTTGCATAAGAAACTGTCTCCTGTTCATTTGAGAGGGATAGATGGAGAGGTCTTATCCACTGGACCTGTTCTGTTTGAAACGGCTCCCATCTTAATGTCCACAGAGTGTCACCATAGAGAGTATATCAAATTCGATGTCATTACCTCACCCGATTTTCCTCTAATTTTAGGCTTGCAGTGGCTTAGGCAACATGATCCTGATATTTCTTGGTCATCTCTCTCTCTACAATCTGAATATTGCAAGACAACCTGTTACCCCCAACTGTTACTTCAACCTCCTCCTGAAAGGTTGCATACAAATGTGCCCATTGATTATGACGATTTTACTGATGTGTTTAGCAAGAAACAATCAGAAAATCTCCCACCACACAGGCCATATGACTGCCCAATCGATTTACTACCAGGTGCAGTTATTCCCTGTGGGCACATTTTTCCTTTGTCTAAACCAGAATTACTACATCTCAAAACTTACCTCGAAGAAAATCTTAAAAAAGGTTTTATAAGACCATCAACTTCTCCTGCAGCAGCAGGGATTTTCTTCGTAAAAAATAAAGACGATTCTCTAAGACCTATAGTGGACTATAGGCAGTTAAATAAAATAACGATAAAAAACCGTTACCCCCTACCACTTATCAGCGAATTAATTGAGCGTCTAGAGGGCTCTACAATTTTCACTAAGCTAGACCTTAGAGGTGCCTATAACTTGATCAGGATGAGGGCAGGAGACGAATGGCTGACTGCATTTCGTACTCGTTATGGGTTATACGAGTATGTAGTCATGCCATTCGGTCTCTGCAATGCTCCTGCCACCTTCCAGCACCTGATAAATGATATTTTCAAGGATATACTGGATATTTACGTGGTCATTTATCTAGACGATATTCTCATATTTTCAAAATCTCTATCAGAACACAAAATCCACGTCCGTCAGGTATTGACTAGACTTAGAAGCAATTCTTTATATGTAAAAGTTGAAAAATGCATCTTTCATGCTAATAGTATACCTTTCCTTGGGTACATAATATCTGACAAGGGAATACGTATGGATGACACTAAAATTAAAACTGTAGTAGATTGGCCTGTCCCTACGTCCAGAAAACAAGTACAAAGTTTTCTGGGATTCGCCAACTTCTACAGGAAATTTATAAAAAACTACTCATCCTTGGCTAAACCTCTTATTGATCTTACAAAACAAAATATAAAAATGGAATTTATTCTTTTCACGCTTTAATTTTCTCATCACCTACAGACCAGCCAGCAAGAATGGGAAGGCAGATGCGCTTTCTCGTCTACCACAAACGTTATCATCAACGACCACAACCCAGAACATTATTCCTGAAGAAAATTTACTTCTGTTTACGATTGATTCTGTTCCTTTACTACGTACTGAACAAATAAAAGATTCTTCAAAACCTGAACATCTACTAAGGAAGAACTACGATGGACTCTACTGCTATGGGAATAAACTGTACCTCCCTCCATCTCTTCGTGACCAACTATTCAGATCTGCTCATGATTCATCTCTTGGGGGACATTGTGGATTGAAAAAAAACTGGAGAATTGGTACAGAGATCTTACTGGTGGCCTACCATGTTGACTGACGTAACACAGTTCATAAACTCTTGTCCCACTTGTACCATATCTAAAAGGAACAAAAGACCACCTTATGGTCTTCTACTCTCAATACCTACCCCTGAGAAACCCTGGCAGGAAATCGCTCTGGATTACATCGTGGATTTACCTACTTCTGACAAAAATACCACTATTGTAGTGGTAGTGGATCTTTTCAGCAAAATGATCCATCTGATTCCCTATCACAAACTACCCACCGCAGCAGAAACCATACAACTACTTCTAAAACATTTAATCAGGCTACATGGTTTACCTAAGAAGATTCTGACCGATCGAGGGTCTCAATTTACTAGTGCTCTTTGGTCTGCCT